>NC_035448.2:148937616-149220116 GCF_002127325.2 Helianthus annuus
GGGGGGGGGGGGGGTAATACCTAGTTAATATTATCAACACAGTTTTACGTGGAAATCGAATTTGATCAAACCGTCAACTCACCTGGCTAGTTGGACATGGGGCTACCCTATGGTAGGGTGGTGCCCCTCGCGCCACGCGACGGCCCTCGCGCCACGCGAGGGAGCCGTTTTCCAGGTATAAATAGGGGAGTTTGGCCCTTGATTTCTGGCGTTGGTTCGAAGTAAAAAATCGTTTCGTACGTTGAATTATTGTCTGATTACTCCAAAAACACACACAGTAACAAACGCTGCCGCGATAACAGGGTAATAACTCGATCACTGCTACGATTTAATGTCTGATCGATAGAAACCAATCCGATGGATGTTTAAGTGTTGCCCAAACTCGGGTTATGCTTTGTCATTCGTCGTGAATTCGATGGATGTTTAAGTATCGCACTTTGTCATTCATTGTGAAGGTTTTGATCTCGTGAGTTGTCGTAAAAGTTGGATTAAAGTTACTAACCTAGTTTTCGTGTACACTGTTATTTGAATTAGGTTAACAGGCTTATCAGTAGGCTAAACTCTGCCCGATTAAATCTGCAATGTGAGTTATTCTCTTTTTATAAAGTTTTCTTTCAAAATCATGTTTGTTTCCAAGTTATAATTACAGTGATTAAGTCTTTGTAGTCTTCAATTACAGCCAGTATGTGGGTTTTGTATACATTATTTGATAACCGTCACCATTGGACAACGGGTTAGCCAATGGGTGATATGAACATAGTCACAGAAACGAGTCGAGTGACAAATACCGTTGGGTAATTGGTTGATATAAACATTGTAATCGCCCTTAATACTGTATATTATAACAATGTGTCGTTTTGTACAACTTGAATGACTCGCCAGTATTTCCTTGCTGATAAAACCTTTTTAAAACATGTTTCAGGTGACCTGCTATGAATCAAGGAAAAGTGCTACGGAGCACTAACAAGCTTGAAGTAGTGGCTTAGTAAAATAAATAAACATGTTTTATAAAACAGGGGTTTCTCGGTGAAATTTCTCTTATTGTAAATTACGGGGTTTTATCCCGAATTGTGAAATAAAATAATCGGGCATTTCAAGTTTTAAAAAGATCCTGTTAAAATTTCCGCTGCCAAATTAAACAATACCACGGGTTTCTGTCCCGCGGATCCTGGACCGGGTCATACCGGGACTGGGGACGTGACAGAAAAAGGTTGTATCAGAGCCACTGGTTTAAGCCAATTAAGTATTTAGAAATACTTAATTTTTTCTGATTGCCATTTTGTGATTCTGTGAAAATTTAAGTTACAAAGTTCTAACTTAGAATTGGTGTGTGTGTCTTCGTGTGTGCTAACAGTATGAATGAACTATCAGAAGCCCTTCAAAACTTTACTATCCATACCACAGATATGGATACCACTGGGTACCAGGCGGATATCGAGGAGCCTATGGTGTTCAAAGCCCAACCGCCGGAGAAACCAAAAGTGAAAAAGAGACGAAGGTTTGTAGGTTGGAGGCGTGTACGTAGGAAGAAACCAGCGACACAGAAAGTTACCAAGATGGAGGATCCAAAAGACAAAGGAAAAGGAATAGAGACTGGGGAGAGTTCCAGGCAAAACCAGGGAATGCCATCCTGGAAAGAGTTGGACCGTAAATTGGCACTTGGCGACCTCATCGGACCTGCCGATGAAAACCTCTTTAATTATTGTTAGTGCATACGTCTGTCAACTTCGTCTTGTATCGAGTCTTGTATTAGAATAGAGAGATCAGGGCACGTTGTACAAGAAAATGTCAAAAATGGGCTTAGAGGTAATTCCACACGAAATTACCTTTAGGTAATTCCGCACGAAATTACCAGGTAATTCTGTACGGAACTTAATTCCGTTTGGACGTAATTTCGTGTGAGTAATTCCGCACGGAATTACTCTGCCTATATATAGGGGTGTCTTGATTTCATTTGTAACTTTTCGGTTACAGTGTCGAACTGCTACCGAACTGTCGTGTCACTGTAAATCATTGTCAAATCAATCAAGAAGACAGTTAAAGTGTATATCCAACTGAATTGACCTTGATACGTTTGTTTCTGCCTCTCGTATCAAGCATAAACTCTTCTGAACGACTCGTTTGGTCGGTAAAACGATCCTACAAGTAGTATCAGAGCTTAGGAGGAAGAGTTCATACCAATTCAGCTGCAATTTCTGATATCTACACCTTCTTTTTCACAATTAACAAGTTTTCACGGATAAAATGCTTTGAATTTTTCACATAATGTGCGCAATCATGTTTTAACAAACCCTTGAAAGTTTCAGAACTAAAAACGGCTTAAAACTTGATCAATTTGACAAATTTCAGTTCGAGATGATAACATTAGTGTAATTCCGCACGGAATTAGGGGTTAATTTCGCACCAATTTGTAATTTCGTGTGAAAATTTCATACGAAATTAGTAATTTCGTTCCAAAAATGTAATTTCGTTTGAAAGGTTCCAAACGAAATTAGTAATTCCGCACCAGATAGTAATTTCGCTTGAACAATTCCATGCGAAATTAGTGATTTCGCTCCAAATCGTAATTTCGCACGGAATTAGCTTTTTCGTTTCAATTATGGTATTTCGTTTGAACATGATTTCGCACCAAGGATAATTTCGCTTGAAACATTCTGAATTTGTAAAACTTTGAAAACCCTAAACATGGAAGAGGAATTTTATAACGCCTTTGCTACTCCAATTACTATTACTCAGCAAGCAATGTTGGAAAATGAAACGGGGACTATGCAAAAACCGCCTAAGCTCATGAATATCGAGGAATATAAAGGTTGGGAAAGTTTTGAGAATTGGGTGCAAGCAAATTGTTTGGATGCTTGGGAATGTGTTGACACGAAATATGTTAGACCGACGAATGATAACGAAGAAGAGATTGCAATTAAAGATCTTAGTGTGGATGAGAAAAAGAAATACAAAAACGAGAAAATGATGATCAGTTTATTGCAACAAGCTGTGAAAGAAGATATCTTGGTTTTATTACAACATAGTGGGAGTGCATATTCGATTTGGAAAGCGTTAAGATCTAAGTTTGGTTGAAGTCAAGAAATGATTAAGAACAAAAAATCGCTTCTGATAAAAGAGTTTGATCTATTTCGAGGTTTGAAAACTGAAAGCACAAAGCAGATAATTGAAAGATACTGCAATTTGTTGGTAAACATGAAGAGGGTGAGCATCACAAAGGATAATGAAGAGTTGATTGAAAAGTTAGCTGATGCATTGCCACATGAACTTGGGGAACTTATTTGATGATGTTGAGAAATAAGAAAGGATTTAACAATCTAACATTAAGCAAATTCATTGAAAAGCTTGAAGCTCAAGAAATGGAACAACGGAAAATCTCAAGAATGAAAGATTTTGATGGTGAGCAAGATATCAACCTTTATTACAAAGGAGGTATCAGTAATAAGACCACCAACATGTCACCAAAAGTTGAGACTGCGTTCAATGCTAAGAATTCATCTGGAGGATCATCTAAAGGATCAAACAGCAAAACAAGTTTTTCTTCATATCCATCATTTGATCCAAACTTATCAACAACCAAGAATGGAAAGAAATTACAATGCAACATCGTATTGAATCTTGAGAATGATCAGAATTATTCTGAAGAAGTTGCAAAAAGTCACAGTCTTTGTTGGGAACTGTGTTAGAGTCCTATGGAAGTTTAGTGGCAGGACGGATCGGGAATCAATGCTTACAAAATAGGATTACGATCAAATAGATGTTGAAGAAATGGAATTGATGGACATAAAGTGGTGTTTGGCAAGTATGTTGAGGAGAGCCGAAAGTTTAAACAAATTACGGGAAGAGATGATTTCCGTGATGCGAATGTTTCTACTTTAGGATTTGAAAATCTAAAGTCACTTGTTTTCGTTGCAGGAAAAAGGACACTTCAAGAGAGAATACAAAAACCGCGAAGCAAGTGGAGCTCAAAACCCATTCAACAACAATGACTACTATCGGAAATCAATTTATCATCAAGTTGCTCAACAGTCACATCAACAACAACCACAAACTGCTCATGCTAGGAAGGAGATTGAAGAATCATCAAAGAGATCGTGTCTGGTAAATCAAGATGATCAAAAATCTTCAACGGGTTTCAGTTGGGACAAATATGTTTCTGCTGAAAACAAAGCATGTCTGATCAATCAAGATGATGAAAAATTGCCAGAAGGCTTTAGCTGGGCAAATTTCAGTTGGGATGATTATGATCCAAACAAAACTTCAAATCACAAAGCTTGTGTTGCTCGAGTTGCTGAAGATAGTGATAATGATGATGATTATTATGCAAGAAAGATGGAAAAGCACTTGAGAATGATGGAAGAAAGTGATAGTGATGATGAGAAAGCTAAAAAGAAAAAGAAGAAAGTCAAAACACCTATCAGCAGTGATGATGAAGAAGTTCCAGTGATCAAAAGAAAAGTAAAAGAAATTCCAGTTTTTAAAGTTGATGAAGAAGCTGATGCTCGAAAGATTCCAGTGAATTGTGAAACCTGTGAGATCATAAAAAGAAAAACAGCGAATTGATTAACAACATGCACATGTTGAATGAATCATATGATGTGCTGAACAAAGCCATGAATATGTACAATGAAACAAGCAGTGAACAGGCAACAGCAATGAAGACACTTCAAGGAGCTTTCATGATGAAGCAGAAACTTGTTAACAATTACATCAAGAAGTGTGCTGCTATGGAACAAAATCTGGAAACACAAAGGATTGAAACTGAAAGAGTTAATAGATTGTTAAAAAGTTACTCATGTACTTCTTATGTCATTGACAGGATTTATCCAACTGTGGAAGGCATGAAGGCTTTTGAGGAAGACACTCCTGAATGGAAAAAGATAGACACAGAAGAAGAGACATCTGAAAAAAGAACTCTGAGAAGAAGAAGAGTAATAAAGTGAAAAATTATGGTAAGAAACAAGGTGTCAGTTACAACAAGTGTCCACCCCCGCTTGAAAATGGATATTCGCCACGAAATCCAAATTCATAATGAGTCAAAAAGGCAACCAACTTAAAGTGGGAGTCTGAACCAACAGTTAATTTGCCAGAAAACATTGATGTAACGTTCACATCGTTTGACATTGATCAACAATCTCAATTGATGAAGAAAGTGGTGAATCATGTGTTAGATAAAGATGAAATGGAGGAGTCAAAGTCAGAGTCAAAATCAGAGTCAAAGTATGAATCCAATACGTCAAGTTCAAAAGTCAAACAGGGCAAAAGAGTTTATAATAAAGAATTCCTGTTATCAAAATCTAATTTGAATGTTGAAACATTCAAAGTAGCATATACTTTGAATGATTCTGACAAATTATATTCTGATGAGGAATTTCCAATAAGAGGTGTTATACCAGAAATGATTAAAAAGGTTTTCAAACTAACAGAAATTAATATTTCTGAAATAAAAGATGTAAATCTTTCGAAAAAACCTAAAAAATACACCTCAAGAGCTAAACAAAGAGAAAACAAGAAAAAGGCTTACGGTTTTGGTTCTGGTTTTCAAAAAAACCAAATCATAACGGTAATTTCAAAAAGAAAGGTCTCGGATTTATTCCACTAGAAAATCATAAAAATGAGAAAATTTATAAACCAAAAACTATATTTGTTTCAGGTGCAAGTTCAGAAGAAGAGATGAAAAGTTCATTCTGGAAGCAAACAAACAGAGAATTCCTTGCGAAGAAGCAAGGTGAAATGAAAAGTGAAGCTGTGCAAAAGAAAGAAACGAGAACCTGTTTCCAATGCAACATAGTTGGTCATATGGCCAAGGATTGTTCCAAGGCAATACAATCAAAACAGGGAGTGTCTCATAAAATGAAAGAAAAGATGGTTGAAAATGAACCACCAATCAAATCGTTTATAGTTTTCAAAAACTCAAAATTTGAGGTTGGTGAATGTTCAAAGAGGTTTTATAAGAGAAAAGCAAGTTTTGATAACCAAAAATGGGTTGTTAAGAGATCTGAGGATAGTTCTAGCAATGATTCTGATTCGTCAAAATCAGAGGAGCCACAGGTTGAACCAAAAGGTGAAGAATCAGTTCCTACAATGGATGATGCAAATTTTCCACCATTGAGGGCTGAAAATTTTAAATTTTACAGATTGTGGACATGCTGGAACTCCCAGGTTGGTAAGCGAGGAGTAGGAATCGGCATCTTACTAGAGAAATTCACAACTGTGAAATTCTGTTCTACAAGTGGTATTTTCTTGATATTGTCATATTTTCATACAAGTGGTAAGGTTGAAAGGTAAACCTACAAGTGGTTGGAAGTTTGTTCTTACAAGTGGTTAATCAAGGTTATTAAGTTGAACTTGATTTAGCTATCATTCTGGTAAATTGGTAAACAATGTGATGACAAAAACCCCAAACTTTACAAGTGGTAAAATCAACAAAACTAATTTTCCGGAAAAACCATTTTGATTAAAACAAACTTAAGTGTTTTGAAATCATAATGGGAAAATAGTTTGTTGTAAGGGGAGTTCTGATTGTTTATGTCAAATGGATTGAGAATTGAAGCAATTCGAATCAGTTGTCATTTTCTGTACAGTTGTTTTTCAAATTTTCCCGAAAATCAAAATTGAAATATTTTGATTTTAGGGGGAGTAAAAATTTTAGAAATTTCGAAAATTTGAAAAATCCAAAAACATGATAAAACCAGAAAAAGCCAAAAACATTAAAAAATTCAAAATGAGTCTTTGTTGTGAAAAGAGGAAATGATAGTACATCAGTGGACTATCACAACATGCTAAAGATTTGGAAAGTCAAAAAGTGTTAAATAATCTCACTGATGGTGTGTCAATAGATTTTTACTCATTTAGTAGATTGTTTTCGAGATATAAACATAAAACAATATGCTTACTTATCTCGTGGGGAACATCTCTCGGATATATGGGTAACCCCCGAAATCTTGTTTGAAAGATTTTCTATTTCTGACATACTGGGTCTTTATGCGTGGTGATATCTGGGTATTATACCAGGACTTCTGATTTTAAGGGAGCAATAGCCTAGTCCTCGTATAATACTTTGCAAAAAGCTTTAATCTTTAAAGCCAGCCCTCTGCTAAAAATTGAAAAATATCGAAATATATGTATCAATGGCAGTTGAAGAAAAGATCCCCAAACGGGACACACCTAAAGTCTAACCGTCATCTCTCTGATTTTGCGAAAGCAATAGCCTGAGCTCTCACGGTCTCGCATTTACCCGTTTACAGATATTACTAGTGTACACCCACCTGTAAGACTGAATATAGAAATCTGTATACGGGAGTATATTCTGAGGTGGGACACTCGAATAAGTTTAAGTGCATAAAACATTAAATTCGTGTCTCGAAACAGTTAAACTTTGTGTAAAAATTTAAGTGGATTAGTATACTGACAACCTAGGTGAATCATTTAGAACTTAAAATGTCTAAAGCTTAATGGTGTTAGTGATTTGTCTTATAAACTGATATGATCCTCTTACACAAACTCACAAAAATATTGACTGTAAATATTTCTTTAAAATCAAAAATTCGAAAAGATTTTGTGTGTTTTAGCATAAATTTTGAAAAATCCAAAAAGATTTTCGACAACTGATGTTGAAGAGCTGATTTTCAAGATTCCAAAGTGCTGAACATGATGATCAATTTGAGGGGGAGTCTATTTGAATGTTTACCTGCAAGTGGTCATCAAAAGCTTATTAATGTGAAATCATTCTATTTTTGCAAGTGGTTCATCAAAAATTAACATTGTTAAATCATTTTGTAATTGGTTCCTGCAAATGATGAATAAATTTGTCAAATGTTAAATCTTTGAAATTTATTTTGAGGTAGAGAATGTGCAGGATAGCCAGATTTCAGATCTTGATTCTGAGTAATTAAGAGCCAGATTCCGATATCTGAGGACTCTGTGATTTAAGCAAGAGCCAAGTAATGATTCTGGATGCTAAAGTTCATGCAAGTTGATGATGCTGATGAACTTAAGGAATCAAGAGATCTGATCAAGAGGTTCTGAAAATGAGAGATCAATATCCGAGGAGAGATTATTTGTTCGAGGGGAGTCTGTTGGTGCTGATAAAGAGAAGAGAGAGACTGAGGATGCTTTACATTGTTAGATACTTCAAAGGAGTTCGAGAGGACTGATAAAGACTGAAGATTGAAGACTCGACACTTAAGACTCGTCAACATCCGAGGGGGAGTCTGTTAGTGCATACGTCTGTCGACTCCGTCTTGTATCGAGTCTTGTATTAGAATAGATAGATCAGGGCACGTTGTACGAGAAAATGTCAAAAATGGGCTTGGAGGTAATTCCGCACGAAATTACCTTTAGGTAATTCCGCACGAAATTACCAGGTAATTCCGTACGGAACTTAATTCCGTTTGGACGTAATTTCGTGTGAGTAATTCCGCACGGAATTACTCTGCCTATATATAGGGGTGTCTTGATTTCATTTGTAACTTTCCGGTTTCAATGTCGAACTGCTGCCGAAGTGTCGTCTCGCTGTAAATCATTGTCAAATCAATCAAGAAGACAGTTAAAGTGTATATCCAGCTGAATTGACCTTGATACGTTTGTTTCTGCTTCTCGTGTCAAGCATAAACTCTTCTGAACGACTCGTTTGGTCGGTAAAATGATCCTACAATTATCCAGCTGAAGCCTTACTTCCCGTTAACCTAGAACCTGCCATTCCCGATCTCATTGTCCATCCTCGACCTCTACCAGGAGCACTACAAGAATGGGGACTACCGACTAGCAGTTCCAGAACCTTATGAATAATCCTAATACCTTTTTCCCTCGGTTCGACCCGGAGCCTGTACCAAACCCACCGATGAGTAATGAGAATTTGGCTGAACTCCGCCACTATGGCGAAGAGCTGGTGGACGCCGGAAATAGGATTCGAGTAGTGGGAGAGCAGATCTCCTGGAAGTACGACGAGAGGGAACGTCGTTACTGAAGTGCCAACTAACAGGGATGGTGTAACTGGGTGGTTGTGATTGTATAATAATAATAGTAGTAAAAATATAATCCTGTAAAATAACTTAAAAAATAAAACTTTGTAAGATAACGGGTGTGTACGGAGGCATAATATAATATATAAAAATCTGATAGTCGCAAGGTCGACAATTTTGGCTATACGTGTTAGTATGATTATGTATGTTTTTGTGTTATTTGACTATTTGTTGATTTACAGTATGGGTAAGCAAAGTATTACGGACATCTATCGTCAACTAGATAGTGCACAAAAGGATAAGGGAACCTCATCTCATTCAGATTCCTCAAGATACTCAGTAAATACTAAAGAAGGAATATTTATTCGTAAGGCACAGTTTGAGAACCCACTTACTGCTAAGAAATGAAGTTGGATTATTAGAAAAAGTCAAGAGAAAATAGGAACGTCACAATCAAAAGAAGTGATAATAAATATGGAAACTCAGGAAATAGGCAATAACCCGCCTTGGGAAGATGAATTGGATGAAAAAGGGGCAGATCTCTATATGTTAGCCACTACAGCAGTAGATCTTGATTCTTAATTAAGATAAATTGCCAAACCTAGACCAACTAAGGAAGTTAGATAAAATAATAGTATATCTTGAATTTCAGTTGTAAGTTGTAATAAATATATATATATATATTATATATATATATATATAAGGTCGCAATGTTTGCTATGTTAAATAGAGTTTGGTCGTACAGTTGTACCAAAATGTCCGTACTAAATATTAGCCTGTGATTGATAAACATTTAGATGGAACACACTGTTAATGAACCGGTTAATGAAGTTAATCAATCGGAACACAATAACGGGGATCATTTTCTAAATCGGCAAGACATAGAAAACATTGTCGCCCAGGGATTAGTTAATGCTATTCCGGCAATCGTCGCTGCGGTTAAAAGTACTATTGAGCCTTCGCAAGCTCACCCCAGTAAACGCACGCGCGACGATAATTCCAGTAATAGTATTAATGGAGGCGGTAACAATGATAATGGGATTCAAGCCCCAGTATACAAAAGAATGAAAGCTGCAACACCTGGTTGCACTTATAAAGAGTTTCTTGCCTGTAAACCTATTGAGTTCGCAGGTAATGAAGGGGCGACTGCGGCGCTACGTTGGTTGGAGAAAACCGAGGCAGTAATCAAAATAAGTAAATGTGCCGAGGAGGATAAAGTTATGTATGCTTCTCACCTTTTTAAGGAAGAAGCATTAGAATGGTGGAATACGGTATTGTAAGCCAAGGGAAGTGACATGGCCTACGCCATGAGTTGGGAGGAGTTTAAGCGTCTGGTGGAAAGAAAATTCTGCCCTGAATATGAAAAAGAACAGATGGCGAATAGGTTTCTAAGCCACCGGATGGTGGATGTTGACTGTCGAGGGTATACTGCGAAATTCTTCGAGTATGCTCGAATCGTGCCTACTCTGGCTTCACCAGAGCCGGTACTCATCTCTCGCTATAATTGGGGTTTAATTAGCGAGATTCGTGACATTGTCAAAGATACGAGACCCCGCACGATTGATGATGCAGTAGAGTTAGCTAATACTCTGACTGACGGGCTGGTGCGTACGCGGGAGGAAAATAGGAAAAAGGAATTGGCTCAGAAAATTACCCAAGGAATTCGTGTGGGTAATAATAGCAATTTCAAGAAAAGAGGAACTGGGCAATCTTCCACTCCACCGTTCTGCAGGAACTGCAGAAAGAAGCATTTTGGAAAGTGTAATGAAACCTGCAACTTTTGTAAAGTTGTAGGACATCGTGAAGAAAATTACAGGAAGAAACAAAAGACTGCTTCAACTGTGGAGAAGCTGGGCATTTCAGACCCGAATGCCCTAAATTAGTCAAACCAGCAGACAACAAGGTTAAACCTACAGAAGGAACCACCAAGAAGAACGCAAGAGCCTTTCAATTGACCACGCAGGAAGCCGAACTGATTCCTGATGTCATAGCCGGTACGTTCTTAGTTCACAATGTTTATGCTAAAGTATTATTTGACTCTGGTGCAAACCAAATTTTTATAAATACTTTGTTCTGCCAAGATCTTAAGCTACCTTTAACCAAAATTAGGTAAGTTTTTACAGTAGAAACGGCAGACGGGAATTTCGTTAACATGGATATGGTTTTGCATAAAGCAAACATAGAACTTTCAGGTCATAAATTTTCTGCAAACCTACTACCTATGAATTTAGCTGGATTCGATGTTGTGTTAGGAATGGATTGGTTAGTAGCCAACCATGCACGAATCCTTTGTGATAAGAACTCCATAGAAATTCATGCACCCACCGGAGAAGTAATTATGGTTACAGGAGATAAGCCGCGAAAACCCATGAAGTTCATTTCAGTAATGAAAGTTGCTAGTTATGAACGAAAGAAAGGAATAGTGTATATGATTTCGGTAATCATTAACACTAAGGGTAAGGAACTTAAGGAAATTCCTGTAGTATCGGAATACTCGGATGTATTCCCAGAAGAACTACCAGGATTACCACCAGATAGGGAGGTAGAATTTAGAATTCACTTGATTCCGGGAACTACACCCGTAGCTAAAGCACCCTATCGATTAGCACCCACTGAAATGTTAGAACTGAAAAGCAATTAGATGAATTACAGTAAAGGATTCATATAACCTAGTTCATCCCCTTGGGGAGCACCAGTGTTGTTTGTGAAAAAGAAAGATGGTTTAATGAGAATGTGTATTGATTATAGGGAATTGAATAAGGTTACAATTAATAATCAATACCCATTGCCTAGGATTGATGATCTGTTCGATCAACTTCAGGGAGCTAGATATTTTTCTAAGATAGATTTGCGCTCCGGATATCATCAATTGAAGGTGCAAGGAGAAGACATACCTAAAACAGCTTTCAGAACAAGGTATGGTCACTACGAGTTTACAGTTATGCCTTTTGGACTAACAAATGCTTCGGCAGCATTTATGGACATGATGAATAGGATCTGTAAACCGTACTTGGATAAATTCGTAATCGTCTTTATCGACGATATACTTATTTATTCCAAAAGTCAGGATGAACATTGTGAGCACCTGCATGCACTCTTAACTTTGTTAAGAAAGGAAAAACTTTACGCCAAATTCTAGAAGTGCGAATTTTGGTTACAGGAGGTGCAATTTTTAGGTCATATGGTGAATCATGAAGGTATTCACGTAGATCCCTCTAAGATAGAAGCGATCACCAAATGGAAGGCCCCGCAATCAGCTACAGAAGTTAGAAATTTTCTAGGATTAGTTGGATACTATAGGCGCTTTATTAAGGATTTTTCAAAAATAGCTGTGCCATTAACTAAGCTAACCTATAAAGCCGTAAAGTTTGAATGGGGACCCAAGCAGGAGGAGGCCTTTAGGACTTTGAAGCAAAAGTTAACAAACGCCCCGATTCTAGCCTTGCCAGAAGGAACAGAAGATTTTGAAGTCTACTGCGATGCTTCTAAGCTAGGATTAGGATGCGTGTTAATGCCTTCACGAATTCTCTCACACAAACTGTTTTGGCTGATTAACCTAAACCCTAAAGCCTAACCTTGTTTATGTAACACAAGGTTTACAAGTTGGGCTAGGTTAAACCTTATGGACTACGAATTGGACCAGCCCAATTCGCCCCCAAACACCCAATTCGTTGGGTTTGGTTAGCCCAAACATTACAACTAACTATTACAAAGCTAAACCCGCTAACTGTTTATCGTTTAACTAATTACAAGATATCCAAAGACCAAATCTAAGCTGTTGTCACAAATATGCACCAACAAACTCCCCCTTGACAATAGCTTCATAAAATAACTTTGTCTTCAGTCTTCTTGCAATCTTCATGTAATCTTGCACTGTCTTTGGTCTTTGGATAGCTTCAGCTTCAATAGCCTCTGTCAGCAGCAACAGACTCCCCCTAAGCTGATGCATCCAATCACCAAATCTTCAACACGTTAGCACTTGAGTAAACTCCAGTTCAGCATTTGCACAGCAATCTTCAAACTCTTCAATCTTGCCTGCAATGTAGAAAGGAGGTTCTACCATGCATCCAATCAAACTCTCATCTTCTTAGCAACTTCTCATCTTCTCAACAACTTCTCAGCAACATACTGCTTCAATCTGTATACTAAAACAAACATCTCGAGAAACCATAAGAATTTTTCAACAAAGTTAAATAAATTATTATTTTTCAAGAGATAGTTAAATTGTATCACAGATTAAGCATTTTCAACTCTTCGCCAACACACAAAACTTTTTGTTCAACACACAAGAACCTGTCTGATTTAAAATTTTAAACTCACTTTCTATCACCGTCTCCCCTATTAGTAACAATTCCTCCAAGAATAACAGTTTTCCGTACGTTAAGAATTTTTAAACAAAAAATGACACTATTTTTTGGATTTTTGTATTTTCTGAAAGCAAGTAAATACAAAAGCAATAAACACTCTATTTTTTGTGAGAATCACTGGTAAGAAGATCATATCAGCACAATCAAACTGTTTCACACAATTAGATAATTCTTAATATAATGTTTTAGTGAAAAGCAGTTCAAGACGATTACCAGTATGTTTGTCTACTTAAACAAAATGCATGAACATTTCAAGTACCATTACCGTATGATACGTTAAGGTAATTTTATTACTAATATACTGGTGTGTCCCACTTCAGGATATACCCCCGCGATCAAGGTATGCACAAAGATTCATCGTAGTAGGTGAGTATACTGAATTCATCCGTTTTGTATTACACCGATAGATAATTGGTGGTCAGGTCAGTACTTCCGTACAGCAAAGAGACCAAAATATCTAAGGAGGGCTAAGGCAAATACCATTTTTGGTACGATTTATGCATTTTGCACTTTTTGAATGACTCTCTAAGAGAGCTTCTTCATTTTTGGGATTTGGCAATTTTTGCTCTTTTAAGATATCCTGGTAGGGCCTAGGTCAGCATGTATCTGGATGCAGCAGAAGGACAACCCTGATATCCCCAGATGAAATAACAGTATACAGACCCAAAACCTCAGATTTTGGCAATCTATCAACGCAAGATTTAAGGTCATTAAACCATACACCACTGATGTGTTCCCCACTCATATTCAGTTCGTTTAGGTTTATATCACATTGGTAAGTTGATTATTTCATGCTTTTTGCCTACTGGTACATCGTATAATGAAGCTGCTATCACACTTAAGCAATTTAGGTTCAATTTCAGTGTGACAGTCTAACTTGTTGATGTACTATCATTTCTTCTTTTTCACACAGTGATAACTCATTTTTGATTTTCTATTTTTTATGTTTTTTATTTTTCAATTTTTTTTATTTTTGATTTTTAAGAAAAGCAGTAAACTATTTACAAAATTCTTATGAAAAACCAGTTATTCAGGATTCCTCATCCCGTTGAGTTCGACTAAATGTTCAAAGCGAAAGATCTGCCAGGTTATCTTCTGTGTATCGACTCAGCACTTTGAACTTCAATTTAAATCATTTAATATACATATATATCAACAATCTCACATCCCCAGCCATGTGCCTAGAGCAGCCACTATCAACATACCATAAGTTGATAATCCTCCTTAGCAGCTCCTGTACACACCAACTAAGAAATTAGTTAGATTGGGGGACCCAAGCCTTAATGGTCTTGGGTCGTCCAGTTTCACCAACTACTTCAACATCCATCCAATATCCATCACTCCTGACTGGAGTCTTAGATCTTGGACCTGTTGATGGAAATGGGGCATGATTTCCATAAGGTCTCTGGTCCTGAGGGTTCCTATACATGTTTGGAGTATTTGACCTTTGAAAATTTTGATTTTGATATCTTGAATTTTGATTCCAAGAAGCATTATTGTTGTAATTTCTAAAGCCATTGTTATAAAAAGTTTGACCACCATAATTTTGGTATCGATTTTGATATTGACCTTGACTCCTGAAATTACTTGTATTTCCATTAAAATTGTTCATTCTAGGTGAACTGCTTATAGGTCTCTCATATCTGCCTGGAGGAGATCTAGGCTGAAATCTAGGTTGATTTCTTTGAAAACGAAGAACTTGTGGAGTTCCTTTTTCAGCCTTATCTACATTACCAACAACACCCGCTTGTTGCTTAGGAGCAGATTTCTTTGGAGAATTTGAGCCTTTCTCCTCACTATCACCTTTCTTCTCTGGTGATTTCCCTCTCTGTTTTTCACTAATTTGTGCTTCACTCTTTTTGTTAGGACAACAACTAGCTACATGTCCTTTGATGTGACACCTGAAGCACGATCTCCTTCTCAAAGACTTCTTAGCTGGAGTCTCTGAGGTAGATCCCTTATCAGATAATGATGATGCCTTGGAAGAATTTTGTTCAGTTTGCTTGGATTCAGATATTTTTTTGTTTTTATTTTTAGCAAACTCTACATTTGATTCACTTTCAATAACAGTTGTTTCGTTTTTCATATCACCACCTTGAACAAAATTAATCTTTTTAACAAAAGTTTGATTTTTGCTCTTAGGAGGCGAATTTTTCTTTTTCAAAGGTTCCATGTTATTGTTCTTCTCAGCATTATCACTCTCAGACCCCTCACCTTGACTTGATATGGATGCGAAACTACTTGGTGCAGTTGACATAAAGTCTGTTAGCTCATCTTCATCAGGCAGGAAAGAATAGTCATGACTGAGAGGAGGTGGGACTTCATTAAAGCCCTGATACCAATTGTAGGTCCCCTTGAGTCGTATGGATCTTCACAGAATTGTCAATCCAATCAAGAGTGCGGAATCCTCTTGATCAGAATATAGCAGAAAACGTGTAGGAACAGAAATCAACAATTCACTTTCAAACCGGTCTTTATTGATTATCAATCTTCACGAATTACAATCAATCAAGACCACAAATTCGTCCAAACCCTGAAGCCTTCACGAATTCTCTCACACAAACTGTTTTGGCTAATTAACCTAAACCCTAAAGCCTAACCTTGTTTATATAACACAAGGTTTACAAGTTGGGCTAGGTTAAACCACCTGGACTGCGAATTGGACAAGCCCAATTCGCCCCCATACGCCCAATTCGTTGGGTTTGGTTAGCCCAAACATTACAACTAACTATTACAAAGCTAAACCCGCTAACTGTTTATCGTTTAACTAATTACAAGATATCCAAAGACCAAATCTAAGTTGTTGTCACAAATATGCACCAACATTATCATGCAAGTATTGAAGCTGCCCCGTTCGAATCCCTGTATGGATGAAAATGTAGAACTCCAGTTTGTTGAGCAGAAATAGGAGAAAGTCAGTTATCAGGTCCTGAAATAGTACAAGAAACTACTGACAAGATCATGCAAATCAAGGAATGATTAAAGACGGCTCGAGATCACCAGAAGAGTTATGCAGACAATCGACGCAAGCCACTAGAATTCCAAGTCGGTGACAAGGTACTCTTGAAAGTTTCTCCTTGGAAAGGAGTAGTGCGATTCGGAAAGAAAGGGAAACTAAGTCCACGGTACGTAGGACCATTCCCAGTAATCCAGCAAATAGGACCAGACGCCTATCGCCTACAACTACCAGAAGAGCTAGCTGGAGTACATGATGTGTTTCATGTATCCAACCTTAAGAAATGTTTATCTGAAGAATCCCTGGTAGTACCTATTCAGATGTAGAGGTAAATGAAAAGTTAAAATTTGTGGAGAAACCACTGCAGATAGAGGACAGAAAGGTCAAGTTTCTCAAACACAAACGACTAGTGCTAGTCAAAGTCAAGTGGGATTCAAAGAGAGGACCGGAGTACACTTTGGAGCTAGAATCAGAAATGAAGCGAAAATATCCTCATTTATTCCAGTAAATCTCGAGGACGAGATTTTTATTAAGGTGGGGAGCATGTAATAACTCTCACCAAAACTATTATTTATTATTTTATTTTGTCCAATAGGAAACCCTAATTGAGACCCTCAAGTAATCCTGCATAAACCCTAAAATTTTCAGAACAACCAGAATCAGGATCAGGGCCCCTAATACTCGGGGGGGGGGGGGGGTGTAATACCTAGTTAATATTATCAGCACAGTGTTGGTGCATACATCTGTCAACTTCGTCTTGTATCGAGTCTTGCATTGCTTATGGCACAAAGATCGAGGAATGATGACATAGAGCTAATTTCACATGAAGATAGTAATTCCGCATGAAGTCTTCATTCAGTAATTCCGTGCGGAATTAGTTTTTAATATCGCATGAGTATGTTAATTTCGTGTGAATATGTAATATCGTGTGAAATGTAATTCCGCATAAGTCTGTTCATACTGAATTAGTTGGCTATATATAGGGTTTAAGTTTGTGTCATTCCATACGGAATTAGACAGTGATACCGAAGTGCTGCCGGTTTGTCTACTGATTGTAAACAGTGTTATTTCAATATACAAGATAGTTTAAGTGAAGATCTAGCTGAAATCATGCATTATGTCTGTTTCCGCCTTTCATAGTGTATAGAACGCCTCTGATCGACTCATGTCGGGTCCGACAATGATCCTACAAACAGTTTTACGTGGAAATCGAATTTGATCAAACCGTCAACTCACCTAGGCTAGTTGGACACGGGCTACCCTATGGTAGGGTGGTGCCCTCGTGCCACGCGACGGCCCTCGCGCCAGGCGAGGGAGCCGTTTTCCAGGTATAAATAGGGGAGTTTGGCACTTGATTTCTGGCGTTGGTTCGAAGTAAAAACTCGTTTCGTACGTTAAGTTATTGTCTGATTACTCCAAAAACACACACAATCACGAAACGCTGCCGCGACAACAGGGTAATAACTCGATCACTGCTACGATTTGATGTCCGATCAATAGAAACCAATCCAATGGATGTTTAAGTGCTGCCCAAACTCGGGTTATGCTTTGTCATTCGTCAAATTCGATGGATGTTTAAGTATTGCACTTTGTCATTCATTGTGAAGGTTTTGATCTCGTGAGTTGTAGTAAAAGTTGGATTAAAGTTACTAACCTAGTTTTCGTGTACATTGTTATTTGAATTAGGTTAACAGGCTTATCAGTAAGCTAAACTCTGCCCGATTAAATCTGCAATGTGAGTCATTCTCTTTTTACAAAGTTTTCTTTCAAAATCATGTTTGTTTCCAAGTTATAATTACAGTGATTAAGTATTTGTAGTCTTCAATTACAGCCAGTATGTGGGGTTTTGTATACAATACTTGATAACCGTCACCATTAGACAACGGGTTAGCCAATGGGTGATATGACCATAGTCACAGAAACGAGTCGAGTTACAAATACCGTTGGGTAATTGGTTGATATAACATTGTAATCGCCCTTAATACTGTATATTATAACAATGTATCGTTTTGTGCAACTTGAATGACTCGCCAGTATTTCCTTGTTGATAAAACCTTTTTAAAACATGTTTCAAGTGACCTGCTGTGAATCAAGGAAAAGTGCTACGGAGCACTAACAAGCTTGAAGTAGTGGCTCAGTAAAATAAATAAACATGTTTTGTAAAACAGGGGTTTCTCGGTGAAATTTCCCTTATTGTAAATTACGGGGTGTTATCCCGAATTGTGAAATAAAATAATCGGGCATTTCAAGTTTTAAAAAGATCCTGTTAAAATTTCCACTGGCAAATTAAACATTACCACGGGTTTCTGTCCTGCGGCTCCTGGACCGGGTTAAACCGGGACGGGGGCCGTGACAATAATAGTCGCGTCACCAATTTTGACATTTGCATCGGTAACTGTGACTACCCCACGTTTAACAAAAAATCAAGTTTTCATTATGCTTCATCATCCCACGCGCTCCCGAACCCATACGAATTTGACGTTAAAAATTAACTCCAATATCTTTCGCAAACACCCGACCCCCACTTTGCAACTCACGAATAGAAACGAGTCCATGACTCCATGTCTCATTTAAACATTTAAAAACATGATTTTAAATCCCAAACCATGATTTTAAATCAAAGAGTAGAACCGGCCCAATCATTAAACCGAGCCCAAAACCAGTTAAGCCCAAAGTTCTGTAATGGACCTTCACTAACTGAATTCCCCTCACGGTGAGTATAAAGGACTCAGACTAATGTTACTTGAAGTCTTCGTTGGCTTCAGTCTTTATATTGAAGTCTTCGTTGGTACCACGGCCCAATAGTGTTAAGTCTTCGTTGGCAGTTGGGCCGATGAACACTAGAAGTCTTCGTGTGTACCCAGTGTTCATCGACGAACAGTTAATCTTTGTTGATAGGAGTCTTCGTCATAATATAAACCTGGACGAACAATGTAATCTTCTTCGACATGGACTTCATCACATGAGTCTTCATCACATGAGTAGTCTTCCTCCATAGGGTTCGACGAACTCTTGTTTAAGCCGACGAATAGTGAACCATTTCAAGGTTCGAAGAACTCTTATTTAGGCCGATGAAGAGTGAACCATATCGAGGTTCGACGAACTCTTGTTTAGGCTGACGAACCGTCCTAGTCTTCGTGGAGATGGCCCTTCGCCATAAGAGACTTCGTCACAAAGGGGTTTGCGTTCGTTGGGGGTCTTCGTTGACTAGGAGTTGGATGAACACCTTGAGTCTTTGTCAAAGGAGACTCTTCGTCACATTAGTCTTCGTCCAATGGAGGTGTTCGTCACAGAGGAGACTCTTCGCCAGGGGAGTATTTGATGGTCACTTTTGGATCCAGAAATCCTACCTTATCTAACAGCCGCCACACTCACCTCAAGAAAATAGCAACTGTTCATTCACAGATCTTAACAAAAAACCTTCAAAACATGATATTTGATGATGAAAACTTGAAATACTTGGTGTAAAATGACGTGATGTCGTGGTCACAATCAAATTTAATCCAATTACAACTAATTAGCTAGCGGTAAGTGGGTATCGAACACAGGGAGTTTGTGGAATATGTGTTATCTCAATGTATGTCTAAATTAACTAAAGTAAACTAAATTGAAAGAAATGTAAATTTCAATGTTTGGGTTGATTGTTTTTAATTATCTAGAATTACTAAATTAGAATACAAATCAAAGTCAAGTTTTGTAACAGGATAAGAAGTAGCGATCATCCCGAGTTTCAGGTTTTAAGTGACAATCAAGGTTTATGTTCAACTGGAAAGAACTACATAGACATAGCTCATGCAAGATCATGTTGGATCTGAGTTTGATTCTGATTGTATTTTGTGTTTTGTGAATAAAATGAAAATGGATGAGTGTGCAGCGGAATTATGATGAAAACAAACTTTGCATACAATCAAACGAGAGTAATACTTTGATCAAACATCTTTTCACAATGAATCGGAAGATTGAATTTATTTCAATAACGATTACAATGATTGATGAATGAATGCAAACTCCCCTCAGCCAGAGCTCAGTTGTTTGTTTGTGCAAAAAAGACGATGATGCAAAAGAGCTAATAGAACAGTACAAAGTACTGATCTATTTATAGGCACTTGCAAACTACTGAGCATCTTAGCTGACGTCACCATGAAAGTGACATCTAACCTCCTAACAAACTCTAACCTCTGATCTATACAAACACTGCCATGTTAACTACTGCTATTACATTACATTACAAAACAGACTATTGATCAGCTGCTGCAACCTTCCACTGCTGTGAACCAGCAGCACTTGTCCGGATCAGCAGAGCTTGACTCAAAGCAGTAGATTGAATCAACAGGGCTTTAGTCTTCATCAGGTCTTTACTTGAGCAGCAGTTTATAGGTCAGCATTTAGCAAGATCAGCAGATGTTGAAATCACTTTCAAGGGGAGAGTTTGTATGTAAACATCTGCTTATTCTGGATCCACTGCTCTGATCCAGTTTTGGCTTTAATTATCTGTTCCTCTTATAGGGTTCAATCCCAACAATCTCCCCCTAGAACAGATAATGCCAAAACTCTTCATTATTGTGGACATTTATTGCCTCATCAACAGTTCCCTTATCTGTCCTTTAAATTGTAGTTCAAAGTTAAGGGCATCTGTGTCTTCATCATCCCTGCTAAGTGGAAGATCAAGGAGATCCTGCAAATCTTCAAGACTCAGGCCAAGAGCTTGTTCCCTTGATATTTTCTCCACTTCTCCACCAGACCTGAGCAAAGTCAACACGCAGGTCTGTTTGTCAGTTTCCCACTTTTGTATTTTTGAGCCTGGTGGGTTTCTTTGGAGATGTTTATTTGCAGAGGTATTTGGTGAGGCTGGCCTATTCATAACTGGCTGACCAGCATTTGCAGATTGACCCAAACCAAGAGTTTCTATGATCATTTTCTTTATGCCTTCTTTTACAAGGTCATCTCCTTTTATCATCTCTTGGATGGTTTCAGCTCCCAACTGTTTGTGTGTCCTTCTTTTATAGATGGCAGCACCAGTTAGAGCAGTGGCTTTCCTGATTTGCAGCTTTGATGGTCTTTTTGAAACCTCAGCTTCAGGATAGTCAGGCTTTTGAGGAACTTTTGGATCTTTCTTTCTTAATTCCTCCAACCTTTTGTAGGTGATCCTGACCACATCTTCCTTCCATCTAGCAATTTGTCTTTTGTTTCCATATTCAGCAGCAACCACTTCTTCTCTCATTCTTTTCAGTTCTACCTGTTTGTCAGGTACATTCTTTCTAAACTTTTCCCAGTCAGGAGGAGTGTGAGTGACTTTCCTTTTTATCATGTCTTGAATTCTTGTTGCTTCATTTTCAAGCTCAGGAACAGTCCACTCTTTGTACATGTATCTCTCTCCTTTGTACTTCTTGTGTGCCATAATGCTTTCAATGTAGTCTTTCTTCAAAGTTTCAGCTGCTCTTTCTGAAATTTGTTGACTGGCATTTTTGGCAAATCGTTCTAGGGAACTGACTTGTGTGAGCAGATATTGATAGTTTCTAGAAATTTCTTTGTCAGATTTCCCTTGTGTGCTTCTTTTTGAGATATCCTCTGCTTGCTTGGCCTTGATCTTCAAATATTCATCAACATTTTTAGGCCAGGGATATCCTCTTATTGATGGCAAACTCCTTTTGGCAGGGTCATCCTCATAGTAAAAAGATTTTATTTCTTCTCTAACAGCTGCTAGTTCAAGAGGAAACTGAACACCTGCAGGAGGTAAGGGCTTGTGCATTTGAACTGAAGAGAAAGTAACTGGTTTTGGTATTGTGACAAGAGCTAAAGATTTTGAAGATGTTTGAGATGGTGAAGTGTCATCATCTTTGAGAATTAGCCTTCTCCTCTTTGTTTGAGGAGGGGCTGATGATGTTTTGGATGGAACAGTGGTGGTGGATGTAGTGGCAGTGATTTGTGATCGACTAACAGTTGTTGAAACAACTGATGTTCCAACCACTGTTGTCTTTACAACAGATGTTGTAACAACTGCTGTCTTCTGCCTTTTGGCAGGAGGTGATTTTGTTTTTGGTGGTAATGGTGGTAAGGCAGTGGATGTAGTGTGTGTTGAAGTGGGAGCAGATGTTGAAACCACTGAAAGTACCAACAGTAGTGGGTACAACAGGAGTTACAACAGCTGTTTTAGGTGGTGGTTTGAAACAGACTTTGAACGTCTGGTTGGAATGGATTTGGGTAGCCGTACTATTCTTGTAGGCTTCTTCTTTTCATCAACAAGATTTTCATCATCTTTTGACCCTGAAGTACCCTGATCCGGATAATTCACCCTGGCTTTCCTTTTGGCCTCTCTATCCCTTTTTACACTTGCAACTGCTTCTGCCAGTGCATTTGTGATCACATCAATTTTCTTGCTTCCATCTGGCAGAGGGATCTGTTTGATCCTGTTTGCATTTTCTGGTGCAATGTAGAGACCATCCTTTATTCCCTTCTTTTTCCACTCCTGAATTTTCTCCCCATTTTTGGCATTATCTGGGGGAAGTTGATCAATGAAGAGAACTGTTGGAGGAGCAGTGCCAGTGGTGTGCAGGATCTGAGTTTTGAGAGCCTTTAAATCAGCCTGAGTGTTCTTGAATCTTGACTCCATTGCATTTCTCAGCTGTTGAACATGTTTTTCATGTTGCTGATCTGCTATTTGGTGCTTGATGATGGAGAAAAGGTTGAAATAGATTCCAGAGCTCATTTGTAGCATGTGCCTGTTGTGGAGCAGGTGCTTGAGGTGGAATAGCAGTGGATTGCATCTTTTGAGTTTTCAACACCTGCTGTAGCATGTTTTTAAGATCTGCAACAGATGTATCCAACTTTTCAATTCGTTCCGTCAAATCTTGATATTTTAAATCATCACCCAATTTAATGGGATCATCTGATTTCCCACTAACAGTGGTTTTATCAGTGGTAGAGGTAGGGAGTATACTCCAAACATTAACCACTGATGCCCCTTTTTCTTGGTACTGGGGTCTTCTCCCTTCAACACTTGACAACCTTTTGATGTTGCCAGTAGGATAAATAAATCCACTGGTGGTTGGCAGAGGTGCTATAAAAGGAATTGCCTCCAAGGAAGTCTTATTGATGTAACCACTGTCCTACTGTAAACCAGTGGGTTCAACAGTTGTAGTGGCTGCTTCACTTGGATTACCACCAAGAGTTACTTCTAACTCAAGGGGTGTAACCTCCTCAGGTTGTGTTAGTGGGTTAGCAATGAGTGATACATCAGGCTCAGTCAGTTGTTGAGGCATATTCTCATTAACAGGTGATTGAGAAGGACTGAGTAATGCCTGGTTCAAATCTATTGCATCCAACAAAAGTTGTGTTTTTGGTGGAATTGTGGATGTGAGGTGGGGTGTAGAAAGAGAAGTTGCCCCGGGCATTGGGCTGTGGATGATGGAAACGAGTGTTTCCAGAGCATCATAATGTGGTGGCCCTATGTGTACAACCTGTTCTTTTTGTGAAGAAGCAGGAGGAGTTTTGGTTATGGGTTGAGATATTTGTACCAACTGCTGTGAGGAAGTAGCAGCAGTGGTTTCTTGTGACATTTGTATTGTCACAGGCAGTAGCTCTGGTATATCATCCTCCAGAGTTGCCGTTTTGATTGGTTTGGGGGGTTTTTGATTTTTCTTTTTGTTTAGCTTTTTGGGATTTGTAGGTGTGGGTTTCAAAACAGTTGGTCTGCTGCTTTGATCACCTAGAGCAGTGGGCTCAGCAGCAGATACCTGAGGAGCAGTGGTAGCTGCTAAATTCTGCTCAGGCACCTCTGCTTGTGTTTTGCAAGGTGCTAACATTCTTGAAAAAGTTTCAGTTGTTAAGCTGTTTATTTGAGTAGACTCACCTTGATTTATTGCAGCTAAATCATTCTTACTGAATTTCTTTTCAAAATAGTAACTTAAGAACCTTGGAAACAATAAGAATGACTTTGTTTCAACATTATTAACCAAATCTTTAAAGATTTCCCGAGAGTAGTTAAAATTTTCATCTTGAAGAATTGCATACCCCAGATTTTGAATCTTTAAAGGGATTTCATTGAAAGAAGTGGTCTTGTTTGAAACACATAGTAGGAGGGTATGAAATAAAAATCTGGTTGCAGAAGGAAAATAACCTTTTTGTAAGGTAAGTTTCTTCATCATTGTGGCTTCATACCCTCTTTCAATGAAGTCAGTCTGTAACTCGCTTTTAGTGAAAGAAGTTTTACCTTTCTGATCATCGAGTTGAAAGACCTCTGAAATGGATTGTGGCGTGATTTGGATAGTTTTACCGTTTATAGAAGAGTGTATGGTAGTTGCAGTATCTCCTTGTTTTTCAAGGGTTGCATTCTTCCAGAACTCCCTTTGGATCTCCAAATAGATTGATGCATTGGCGGTGAACAAAGTTTTGTACTTTGATTTTGCCATGATGTTAATGATGGAATCGAAAACATCGGTGGTTCCTGGTTTTGTGAGAAGACCCAGGAGATTGTGAGATGATTTATATGGGATTTCAGTGGAGATTGCCTTTTGAGAGGCTGTTTTCGATGATGATTTGGATGTGGGTTTTGCAGATGGCTTCGATTTTGTCATTTTTGAAGAGAATGATCGAAGAAATTTGTGAAAGATGAGATGAAAAACTGCTTTGAGAAGAGAATTTTTGAAGAATTCAATTCGACAGTAAAACCCTGTTTTGGTGGTGAGTGGGGGATTTTTATAGGGAAGAAAGTGAATGCTGACGTGGCAGCCTTTACAAAAGGTCTGACCACTATGTACTGCCCACGTGACAACCCCTGGTGAAAGTGAAGGACAGTACTTTGATGAAAGTGAGAGATGAAGGCAGTGGTAAGGAAGCAGTGGATGATTTTCACTATCAGTGGATAGCATATCAGTGGATAAGACACTGCTTTTGAACAACAGAGATTATCAAAGGAATGAAAGAACAGGGGTTGACTTTCAGCAGTGGACAGACTTTTGAAGTAGAGCAGACTTTTGAACAATCAGTGGTTATGGCAGACTTTTAAGGATTTTAATGAAAATTTCATTTTTAGCTATTTTTAAGGATGGATTTTTGATTTTCTGAAAACATTTTGTTGCTTTTATTCAAAGAAAAACAAGATGTTGCTTGTTATTCCATGTTCAGCATCCCAATCCTAGAGACCAAGCTTTCAGAAGTGGCTATATCAAGTGCTTTTGTGAGCACATCTGCCAGCTGGTCTTTAGTTGGGACATGATGCAGAGAAATCAAACCTTTTTCATAGCAATCCCTCACAAAGTGATGTCTGATGTCGATGTGTTTGGTGGTAAAGTGGGAAACTGGATTTTTGATGATATTTTCTGCTGCCTGGCTGTCCAACATGAGTGGTGTTTTTAAGGCAGTGATACCAAAATCCAGTAACTGATTTTGAAGCCACAAGAGTTGGGCTGTACAGCTTGCAGCAGTAATGTATTCAGCCTCAGCTGTTGATGTTGAAACTGCTGCTTGCTTTTTGCTTTGCCAAGAAACTAAGCAGTCACCTAGAAACTGGCACCCTCCTGAAGTGGACTTCCTTGTGGTGTGACATCCAGCAAAGTCACTGTCTGAAAAACCTGAAAGCTTGATATTCCCATTAGCTGGATACCAGATACCAAGTGTGGGAGCACCTTTTATGTATCTGAAGATCCTTTTTACAGCAATGAGATTTGATTTTCTGGGAGCTGATTGACTTCTTGCACAGACACATGTTGCAAACATGATGTCTGGTCTAGATGCAGTTAGGTACAATAAAGACCCAATCATGCTTCTATAAAGTGTTTGTTCAATCAGCTCATCCTTGTCATCAGACATGACCAGTTTATTTGTTGCCATGGGTGTGCTGCATGGTTTACAATCATTCATATCAAATTTGGTCAAAAGTTCTTTAGCATATTTGCTTTGATGAATGAAAGTTCCATTTTGCATTTGCTGTACTTGGAGACCAAGAAAGCATTGCAGCTCACCCATTGCACTCATTTCAAACTCAGCTGTCATGAGTTCTCTAAACTCTTCACACATTTTGTTACATGTGCTTCCAAAAATAATGTCATCCACATAAATTTGGACAATCATTAAATCCTTCCCTATCCATTTAAGAAACAGTGTTTTATCAATGGTACCTCTTTTGAAACCATTTGAGAGTAGGAAGTTGGAAAGAGTTTCATACCAGGCCCTTGGTGCTTGTTTCAGGCCATACAAAGCTTTGTTTAGCCTGTAGACATGATCAGGATAAAATGGATCCTCAAAACCTGGAGGTTGACATACATACACCTCTTCTTGAACTTTACCATAGACGAAAGCACTTTTGATATCCATTTGAAACACCTTCATGTTGTGGTTGACAGCTAAGGCCAGGAACAGTCTAATGGCTTCCAATCTTGCAACGGGGGCGAATGTTTCATCGTAATCAATCCCCTCTTCCTGTCTGTAACCTTGAACCACAAGCCTGGCTTTATTCTTGACAACAATGCCCCTTTCATCAGTTTTGTTCTTGAAGACCCACTTTGTGCCAATGGGACTAACCTCTTCTGGCAGTGGTACAAGCTCCCATACTTGTTGTCTTTTAAACTGTTGGAGCTCCTCTTGCATGGCTTCTACCCAGCTGTTGTCTTTCAGTGCCTCTTGGTACTTGACTGGCTGATGGAGTGATAGAAAACCAGCAAAAAGACAAATGTTTTGGGGTTGGCTTCTTGTGAGCACCCCTTCATTGATGTTGCCAATGATTTGATCAGGTGGATGAGATCTCAAGAAGATTAAATCTCCTTGGTATGGTATGATGGCATTTGTTGGTGAAGGCTGCAAATGTGTATCATCTGAGCTAACCACTGCTGGTGACTTTGATGACCCAGCAGTGGCTTCAAAAGGTGGTGGAATAGGAGGTAATGAAGTGGACAACTGCTGACTTTTATCCATTGTTTGAGGACTTTTGTCAGCAGTGTTTGAGGATGTGGAAGCGGTGGTGGTTGGGCTACTTTGGTCAACAACTGTTGAGGTAGCAGTGGTTGAGCTTTGACAACTGTTTTGAACAGCTGGTGCTTTTCCCTTTGTGGCAGACCTTTGAGGGATGTTGATTTCATACCCATAGTCTGGTGTTGTATCCTCTGATGGACCTGCACTGTTAGTCTTGACAGCAGTATTTTCAAAAGTAAATTTTTCAAGATCAAACAGATCTGCAGGATTTGCTGGGATTTTCATTGATGAAAGTTCATTGAACTTTACGTTCAAAGTCTCCTCCACTGCCTTGGTCCGTGTATTGAACACTTTGTATGCCTTGGCAGTGGTTGAGTATCCCAGATGATAACCACAATCAATTTTGGCAGCAAATTTTGAAATGGAATCTTTTAAGTTCAAAATAAAGCATGGGCAACCAAACACCTTGAAATATGAGATCAGTGGTTTGATTCTATACAGAATTTCATAAGCAGTCTTTTTGTGCCTGGGGTTTATTAAAACTCTGTTCTGGACATAGCAAGCAGTGTTTACTGCCTCTGCCCAGAAAGTTAATGGCAAACATGAATCTGCAAGCATAGTTCTGGCAGCCTCAATCAAAGTTCTGTTCTTTCTTTCAACAACCCCATTTTGCTCTGGTGTTCTAGGGATGCTGTACTGCCTTACAATCCCTTTCTTCACACAGAAGGCATCCAACTCCTTATTTTTAAATTCTGTGCCATTGTCACTCCTGAAGCTTTTCACTGGAAGGTCAAATTGCTTTTCAACCTGTGTCACAAAGTCTTGCAAAATGCCTGCAGTCTCATCTTTTGAGTGTAAAAAGAAAGTCCATGTAAACCTAGAAAAGCCATCAACAATAACCAAACAATATCTTTTCTTCTTGAGGCTCATGACTTGAACTGGGCCAAACAAATCCATGTGTAGCATTTGCAAACACTGGGTTGTTTTGGACTCTTCAATGGACTTGTAGGAACATTTATGTTGTTTTCCTTTTAAACAGGAAATGCAATGTTCAGGACATGAAAACAATTTTTGTGGTATGCCTCTCACCAAACCATTTTTTGAAATTTTAGTGATTGTCTTAAGATTTGTGTGTCCCAGCCTTCTGTGCCAAAGTTCTGTCTCTTTATTAGAGGCAGCTGAGAACAGACAGGCATCAACTCTGGGACACTCTTTTGACATATCAATAACATAAACATTGCCACTTCTTTGAGCAACAAGTTTAGTTTGACCAATTTTGATTATTGCTTCAATCTTTTTGACCATTTCTGGTCCAACAATCCTACAACAATCTTTTGTGAAGAATGACCCAAACCCTTTGTCACTCATTTGTGATACACTCAGAAGGTTGAATTTTAGATTGTCTATTAGATTGACATTTTCAAATTTTACATTTCCAGATTGCACTGTACTAGACCCCAGAACTTTCCCTTTACCATTATTCCCAAAGGATATATCACCCCCTCCATGGATTTTAAAGTCTTTGAGGAGGGCTTTACATCCTGTCATGTGCCTGGAGCCTCTACTATCTACATACCAAAGACTATCAAAGCATGCAGAAGCTCCCTGCACATGAAGTAAAAGGATTAGTTCATTAAGGGCTCCAAAGCCAACAGGGCTTTGGATAGGGTTTCAACAGTGTCTGGTATGGATGCAGAGTGATGGACAGTGGTTAGGTCAGGGGTTTGGACAGTTTTAGTACTGTTTCTTGCTAACCACTGTTGAGGGTCTTGACCAATCACCTGCTGATAACCAAAAGGATGCCTATTCACTTTAGGTTTAGAGGGCCTTTTGTAGGCCTAACGTGTGGAATCCTTTGGTAGGACTGTTTTTGATGGCCTTTTCTGAACTGATTGGCAGGGGGTGCATCAGTAACCTGAACATCTCTTTTGACAGATGTTTGGTTCAGCTGTTTTGTGACAGCTGTTTGAACTGGTACAAACAGTGGTTGTTTCTTGGTGAATTTGACAGATGATGATGATGATGATGGACTCAAGGATGTTTTAGCAATGTACTCATTCTTTTTCACATCAAAGTTTTTGAGATACACACATGCTTGAGTTTTGTGGTTTGTTTTACCACAAACAATGCAACTTTCAGCTGAAACAATGATACTTGTTCTGTTTATATCATAAGCTTTTAAGTGGAAACAGTCTTTTGTTAGATGATTCCTTTTCTCACAGAATTCACAAAACAAGTTATCAATTTTTTTTTCTCTCTTGTTTCTCTTTTCAGACTCCTTTGCAGCAGAGGTTTTAACCACTGCTGGGATGTCTTTGAGAGGTATGACTTTAGCTTTTGGAGCTTTAACACCATCAGTTGATGTAAAGTCCATTGGCTTGAAATTTTCAAGAATATCACACTCATCAGACCATTTTGGTTTAAACTGATGATCTTCAAGCTCCTCAAAAGTAGAGGATCCCATTGGTCTGTCAAGTGTGATTTTGTTACCAAGTTTGTCAGTGATTTTCACTTCTTGGCCATTTTTGTTTGTGGGGATGAACTCAGTGAGTACATCAGTGGTTGGAACAGATTTTCCAAAAGCAGTGTTTTCATCATCATGTTTTCTATAACCAACCCCAAATTTCACATTGCTTTTTATCTGTTTTTCAAGCATAACCTCATACCCTTTGCATGATTCCACCCATCTCTCACATGTGATCTGGGTGGACTCTAACTCCTTTTTGCAAACTTGGTATTTTTCTACCAAAGTTTGGAGTTGGGTTTTGGTTATGCTCTGCTGTTCTTTCATGCTGCTAATCTCTTTGTCTTTTTCAGCCAATTTGTTTTTAAGTTCTTTTAGAGATCTTTCAAATTTGACTTCATCAGTTAAGATTTTATCTCGAAGGTTTTCGTTCACCTCTTTGATGTTAGCAAAAGCAATAATGCAATTGTCAGAACACAGTTTTTCAAGAACTTGAGGTGATACCTTGGCAGCAACCATCATTGCACAATCACATTGAGGATTTTCTTCATCTTCAGCTCTTTCTTCTTTCTCACCTGCTTTTTCTTCTTTCTTTTCTTCCTTGTTCTCTTCGGACCATGGGTCTGTCAGTGGTTCAATCAGGGTACCTGAACTTTCTCCCAACAGTAGTTCTCCAGCCACAGCAGTAACCACTGCTTCAGTCACCTCATCCACTGTTTCATTACTCAGCTGTTCCTCTTCAGTTTCAACCCCCTCCTGTATTGACTCTAATGCCATAAAACAAAATTCATTATGAGAAGAATCATTGGAAGCATAGAGTGCAAAATTTTCATCACTAAGGTCTTCAGGCATACTGCTCCAATCAACAAACGCTTGAGTAAAAAAAACTTTGTTGATCTGGTTGTACTGCTGCTGGAGTAGTGGTTTGAGGTGCAGGTTGCACTTGTGCCTGAGGGACAGGGGTTTGAACATATTGGATCTGTGGAACAGTAGTTTGGACATAGTGCACTGGCACAGGGGCAGCAGCATAGCGAGCAGTGTTCACTTGAGCTGCTGGGATTTGAGCTAGGATGAGTGACTATGGGACCAGTAGTTTGACTCCTACACTCCCTAGTGAAGTGTCCCAACCTAGTACACTTGTAGCACTTGATTTTCGATTTATCCAACCCAACCCTTAGATTCCCATGCAAACCTGGGAATTTTCGCCCTGTTCTTTTGTAAAATTTGCTAGTTCTAACACTTAGCAAGGCCAGTTGGTGCAGAATGTCCATTTCCTCTAAGTCAGTGGGATCAAAATGCGGTAGATCATTGAGTTCAAAGCTTAGATTGTCTGACATCTGGTTATCATTTGCAGTGAATGCAAAACTTGCAGTGTGAGGATCAGGGTTGTTAAAATTTGCACCAGCAGTTATGTCAATGAAGTGATCATAACCCTGATCCTTAGCACTACTCCCAGATTCTTCTTGACCCAGAAGAGCAGTGTTACCGAATGTATAATCATCAACGGTTTTTCCTGACTCTTGTAACCTCCTTTTCTGGTTCAACTCCCTTTCATAGGTCAGGAGTCGACCGTGGAGTTGGGTCAAGGTCAGATCCTTGAACTCAGGTGAATTCTGGGTGACAAAAGCTATGGTGTCCCATTTTTCTGGCAGTGACCTGAGGAACCTGCTATTTTGAGTTGAGTTTGTAAAAGTGGTATTAACAAGCCTCAGTTCACTGATGAGACAACTGAAACGCTCAAATTGTTGCGTCAGTGATTCACCTTTAACATGACAAAATGTTTCATACTGTTGGTTCAGGATTTCCCTATTGTTTTCTATGACTTCTTCGGTTCCCCCAAACTGTTCCTTAAGCGCGTCCCATAACTCTTTGGCACTGTTACAGTGTAACAGTCCAGCATATATTTCATTGGGCAGTGCTGATGCTATGATGCTAAACGCTTTAGCATCTAGTTCGATCTTTTGAAAGTCAGTTTCGGTATAGTTTTCAACTGGTTTTGGAACGAACTTTTTAGCATCTTCAGCGCTTGGCACTGTGGGAACATGGGGACCAAAGACGACAGACCTCCAACAACCTGTGCTTTGTTGAGCGAGGATGTGACCCATCCTCCTCTGCCAGATGTTGTACTCATTTCTTTTTAGCATAGGTGGTTTAAAAAGCAAGCCGATGTTGTTTCTATCATCCTGAGATTGTGACGTCATTCTTGTTGTTTTACAGACACTGAGAAATCAACTTTAATGGTGATTAATCCTTGCTCTGTTTTTCAACAAACGAACAAACGATCAGTATCAACTGTTATGAGCTGAACTATTTACGTCAAAATGATTGTTAAATCAAATTTGACTGTCCAAGCTCTGATACCAATTGTTGGATCTGAGTTTGATTCTGATTGTATTTTGTGTTTGTGATTAAAATGAAAATGGATGAGTGTGCAGCGGAATTATGATGAAAACAAACTTTGCATACAATCAAACGAGAGTAATACTTTGATCAAACATCTTTTCACAATGAATCGAAAGATTGAATTTATTTCAATAACAATTACAATGATTGATGAATGAATGCAAACTCCCCCTCAGCCAGAGCTTAGTTGTTTGTTGGTGCAAAGAAGACGATGATGCAAAAGAGCTAATAGAACAGTACAATGTACTGATCTATTTATAGGCACTTGCAAACTACTGAGCATCTTAGCTGACGTCACCATGAAAGTGACATCTAACCTCCTAACAAACTCTAACCTCTGATCTATACAAACACTGCCATGTTAACTACTGCTATTACATTACATTACAAAACAGACTATTGATCAGCTGCTGCAACCTTCCACTGCTGTGAACCCAGCAGCACTTGTCCGGATCAGCAGAGGTTGACTCAAAGCAGTAGATTGAATCAGCAGGGCTTTAGTCTTTCATCAGGTCTTTACTTGAGCAGCAGTTTGTAGGTCAGCATTTAGCAAGATCAGCAGATAGGAGGTCAGCAGATGTTGAAATCACTTTCAAGGGGAGAGATTTGTATGTAAACATCTACTTATTCTAGATCCACTGCTTTGATTCAGTTTTGGCTTTAATTATCTGTTCCTCTTATAGGGTTCAATCCCAACAATAACCAAAGACCGTTCAACCGTCTACAAATTAATCATATCCTAATGAATGATATTAAATGACAGGGATATTCAAAGAGGCACAATAAAACAATGCAATTTAATTAATTTTAAAGCGACTTTTGGTATCCTAGCTTGTAGTTAGAGTTTCTTGAATTGGTTTTTACATAATGTTACTTTATAAAAGAGAACAATTTATTAAGAAATACATACCACTTGTACACTATTAATTATGAATGTGATGGTTCATTTATATGGCTTTGGACACCACATGATTTATAAAAAGTTTAATTCTTTTAATTTGATTTAAAAATTATAATCAATTGAATATCATCCCCATGTAATATGCACCATTAAGACAAAATGGAAAACCTTTTCAATTTTCCAATCTAATTCGAAGAACTTCACAGGTCGCACACTCCATTTCGTAACCGACATGTATTAATCACACATGTATTAATCACACAATCAATGACTAGAGTTAATATTTGTTAATTGGTAACTGATAATCATTATAAAGGAGATAACTTGAAAGACACAAACGTATTTAAAAGGCTCATAATAAAGGTTGTAAAAAAGTTGATATAACTACATTTTTAAGTAAATATAGATATTAATAACTAGTGTTGGAGTTCGTGCTTCGTAGCGGGGATGTATGAGGGTGCTAGCAAACATATATTTAATACATGATATATCAATGAGTTATTAAATCATGCATGCTTTAATATTAATGACTGTAAAAATAAGCAATCAACACGGTTAAGTAAACATGTCTAGAGTTAAAAGTTAGTTTTAATTGTTGCAAGTTAATTAAATACTTAGTAAAACAAAAAAAAGGGCTAAACTTATAAAATTATAAAAGAACAAGTATTGTTAAAAATTAATTGTATTAAACTTTAAGAGTTGTATGATAACTCTATTAAAGTTCGAGGTTGAAACGTAAATCACTCAAAGAAAAAAAAGAATTATTATTAAGCTTCCCTATGTTAAATCTATTAAAGTTCAGGGGTATAAACGTAAATTTCTTAATATAAAAAAGGGAATTATTAGAGTTCATATGTGGTATGATAAGTATATTAAACTTCAGGTTAGAAATGTAATTTAATTGAAGATAAAAAAAATAATATTTTAGACCTATAAGTAAATGTTATAAGAAAATACAATAATTAAATAGTAAACTGTCATTTTGGTCCCTGTGGTTTGGGCAGTTTTATCATTTTATTCTAAATCTCAAACTTTTTAAATCTGGGTCCCTGTGGTTTTACATTTATTGCCATTTTAGTCCAAAATTCAAAAACTCTCATTTTTTACTGTTCCAACATGTCAATTTTGTCTTTTTGTGCAGGGGTATTTTTGTCCAAGTGCTTTTCATTTAACATTTTCTTAATTAAAAAAACTAAATTAAATACCCTTATTAATTCATTTAAATACCCTTATTAATATTCATATCATAATCTTCCCCCAATTACAGAGATTATCTTCAATCATCTCCCCCCCCCCCCAAAAAAAAAAAAAAATCATTGCCGACATCTACAATCTTGCCAAGACTAGAGACGTTTCCGATGGACGACGATGGGGATGACTTTAGCTGCTGTATTCGACAAAAAGGCTTCAATTTTGATCCAGAAGTAAAATACGGTACGTATTTGTCGTTGATAAGCTGGATTTGAAATAAGGGTATTTAATTTAGTTTTTTAATTAAGAAAATGTTAAATGAAAAGTACTTGGACAAAAATATCACTGCACAAAAAGACAAAATTGGCATGTTGGAACATTAAAAAAATGAGAGTTTTTTAATTTTGGACTAAAATGGCAATAAAAGTAAAACCACAGGGACCCAGATTTAAAAAGTTTGAGATATAGACTAAAATGACAAAACTGACCAAACCATAGGGACCAAAATGGCAGTTTACTCATAATTAAATTAAATCGGGTGCAAATGGAAATTTACACTAAATGGCATAATTGACTAAAACACAAAATATAATAATAATAATAATAATAATAATAATAATAATAATAATAATGATAATAATAATATAATATAATAATAATAAAATAAAACAATATAGAAGTTCTCTCTATTTGTATAAAAATTCACATTTAGAATTGTTAGTATATAGAATCTATATATAAATGAAGAGAACTTCTATAATATTTTATTTTATTTTATTATTATTATTATTATATTTTGTCTTTTAGGCAATTATGTCATTTAATGTAAATTTTCATTTCCACTCGATTTAGTTTAATTATTGTATTTTTTTTCCTTTATTTTGACCAAATTACTTTTACACCCCTAAACATTAATAAAGTTATCATAAAGCTCCTAAACCAACCGAATTCCTATCTTTTTTTTTCTTTTACATTTATTTACCTTTCTTATTTATTATACTGTTTTATTTTTTCTTATTTTTTCATCTTCAAAACCGAGTTACGACAAAAATAACATAACACATTTAGATATTATTTTGTTTAATTTTACGAATTTATTCATCAGTGGTAATGGTGTGCAAAACATTCTGAATTTCAACCGCTTCTCTACGCAATGCACGGATGACTACTACGCAGGTTATTAATAATAGAGATTTATCCCTCAATTAATTTGTAGAGCTTGATTTCAATTCCTCACATGGTAACAACCTTTCATTTCTCTCTACGCATCCCTCCTCCTAAACCCTCTTCTACGATTTGTTCGTCATTTGCAGCTACCTTTGATGCATCTCTTGATACTTCATCCACTATGAACACCTTATCTCATCTCACAAGCATCAAACTATTATCTACCAACTGTCTTTTTTGGCGCAATGACATGATTCTCTTCTTTGCCCTACACAATATATCAGACCATATTTATGGGACTTTGACATGATGCGATGTGCTTATAAAAGATGATTAATTTTAGGTTGGTTTATAAACTAGTTCAAGTTTTAAAAACTTAAAAAAACACGAGAAAAATACTATCATACTAGAAATCGCATTGGATAAGTGCATCCATCATTGTCGTAATATAGTTATGGTAAGATACCGAGATTATCCAAGGATACAAGAGTTTTAGTACCGAGTCATCGATAACGTCAAACCAAGTCCAAAAGTCGGGTTAGTTAAAAATGATAAATAAAAATAAATAGAAAAGAAAATAAATGGCTCGAGAACAAAACAAAAGGGTAGTAATAAATGATAGGAGAAAGAGTGTTTAGGATCAACTTACCTCTTAATGTCTTACTAACTAGATCGAGTCATGTGGTCGCAAGGGCTAAATTGTCAGAATCCTAACACACTCGAAGCTTCCGCTTTGAATCAGCAGGGAAATACCACCCGAGGTCGGGATATAGTATTAATTAATTAATTAGTTCAAGGGATGTAAGTTAGTGTCTATTAGTCCGTCGGAGAGTCATCAATTCCCCTAAGGAAGCTACTTATATATATATATATATATATATATATATATATATATATATATATATATATATATATAGGGTAGGGATATGGTAAAAAGTGTCTAAAATGTAAGAAAGGTAAGAAGTGTTTTAAACCATTGGATATTTGATCTAATGGTTGAGATCAATAGGGTATAAAAATGTAAATTGTGTTTTAATTAGAGGGACCTTATGTAAAATTGAAGGGCAATAGTGTCTTTTTCTATGTTTGAAATATGGTAACCATATCATACACGACCAAAAACTCCTATATTCACTCCTTTTTCCTTAAATATAGGAATTAATGATTCACCTTAATTGTAGGAGGTCTTTGGTTACATATTCGTCATACATTATCATAAAGATAACTGTAATCAGATTCATGGCGTGGTGTTTTAAAACAACTGGATAAAATTGACTATGATTCAAGTCATGGTGTTTTATCTGGAGACATTGTTCATGGCGTGGTGTTTTAAACATCTATGATTCAAGTCATGGTGTTTTATCTGGAGACATTGTTCATGGCGTGGTGTTTTAAACATCTATGATTCAAGTCATAGTGTTTTATCTGGAGACATTGTTCATGGCGTGGTGTTTTATCAATACAAAACATTCCCAGATTTTAAAACACCATGACTATGATTCAAGTCATGGTGTTTTATCTGGATACATTGTTCATGGCGTGGTGTTTTAAACATTTATGATTCAAGTCATAGATAAAACACCACGCCATGAACAATGTCTCCAGATAAAACACCATGACTTGAATCATAGTCAATGTCTCCAGTTTTTTAAAACACCACGCCATGAACAATGTATGATTCAAGTCATAGATAAAACACCATGCCATGAACAATGTCTCTAGATAAAACACCATGACTTGAATCATAGTCAATGTCTCCAGTTTTTTAAAACACCACGCCATGAAAAATGTATGATTAAAAGATGTTGCGATTAAAAGATGATGAAGAATATAAAACAATCAGATGTATAATGTTTCCTAAAATTTCTCCTAATTCAAAATTCGATTCAAACCTTAAAAAACTCATCGGCAGTTTTTTTTTTTTTTTTGGCAGTTATTCTTGGAAATCAATTAAATGATAAAAATGTCAAATTACTAATATACCCTTTTGAATTAATTAGGATAAAGGACACTTGTCATTCCCAAATTATTTCTCACACTTCTCACAAAAGTCCCACTTTTTACAGGATCCTCTACCTCTCTCTCTCTCTCTCTATATATATATATATATATATATATATATATATATATATATATGATAAGGATCATTACGAAACACTAATTATTGCGAGAACAAAAAGAACAACTCTAAATCACTAAATTTTGGGATTTAAGGTTCATATTTCTTAAATTTTACATTTCTTACATTCATATATGTATTATATATACATAAAAAATCATATATTTTTCTCTACACATAGTCTACATAGATGTAGGTAATTTAGCCTACACATAACCTACATCTGTGTAGGTTATTTAAAAACTAAAGAATTTTCATATTTTGTTTTAAATTCTAGTGTGAGAAGCAATAAATCTTACATTTATAACATTTTTCATTTACTTTTTATGATTTTAGGATTGAAAAAATGAGCGATTCATTTTGTTCTGTGTTTCCTCGCAATATTTAGTGTTATGCATAGAACATTCTCTTATATATATATATATATATATATATATATATATATATATATATATATGTGTGTGTGTGTGTGTGTGTGTGTGTGTGTGTGTGTATAGGAGAAGGATCCGTTAGGAACCACCCTTAATTGCGAGAACCGCGAGTACCAATGTGAACATAACCAAAAATACCTAAAAAAATCCAAAAAACACAAAAAAAAAATATTTTTTAAATAAAAATCACTATTTTTCGTCAATAAAAAAATTAAAAAAATATTTTGAAGACTAAAAGTAGCGATTTTTATTAAAAAAAATGTGTGTTTTTTAGATTTTTTTTTTAGGTTTTTTGGGGGGTTTAGCTTTATGGTATAGTTTTTAGCATTTAGCCCATAATACGATGCATTGTGTTTCAAATTGTTATGTTTGGTGGTTTTTTTTTTTTTTTTTTTTTTGCCAAAACAACCCAAAACATCATGGCTAAGTCCAAAACATGATGTCTACATGTCAATTTCTATGCCTCTCACACTTCTCACGAAAAGGGTCCTTCTACAGGAACCTCACCCTATATATATATATATATATATATATATATATATATATATATATATATATATATATATAGGGAGAGGATCATGAGAAAACTAGATATAAATGAGAAAACTAGAAAACTAACTAAAATCCACTAAAAAGGAGGGGGAGGGAGACTTTTAATGAAGGAGGGGTAAAATTGGAAAAAAAAAATATATACCTTTTCAAACATTTCCCATTTCTTCATACGTTATCATTTTAAAACAAAAATGGCACCATAAGATCACAAATTTTCTTATCTTTCATTCAAGTATATTCGAGCATATTTTTTATGACATAAAAAAAGATTTATGGTGTCGTCTTGTTTTCAACACTATTATTATAGTAGTGCACATGTGCAATATAACATGTACTACAATTGCATTACATGCTTAAAATTAGCTTTTTGATTCTAGTTTAGCTTTTAGGGTTAGTTTTTTTGGAGGTTTAGGATTAGGATTAGGTTTTTGGGTGTGGGGGGAGGGGGTTTAGGTTTTTGGGGGGGTGGGGTGGGGGGTTTAGGTTTTTTTCGGGTTTATGTTTAGGGTTTAGTTTTAGGTTTTTGGGGGGTGGGGGGTTTAGGTTTTTGGGGGGGTGGGGGGGTTAGGCTTTTGGTGGGAGGGTGAATTTAGGTTTTTGGGGGATGGGGGTGGGGGGTGGGGGGGATTTAGGTTTTTGAGGGGTGTCGGTGGGGGGTGGGTTAAGTGGTTTAGGCTTTCCGTATTAGTGCATATGTGCAGTACAACAATTTTTTTTTTTTTTTGAAAATTTTTTTCCATACATAAAAAGTAGCGATTTTTCTTTAAAAATTGTAAAAAAAAATTGGTATTTTTTTAGGTTTTTTTAGTTAGTTTTTTGGTTATCTCATTTAAACTAGTTTTCTCATGATCCATCCCCTATATATATATAGGGCAAGGTTCATGCGAGAACCACCATTATTGCGAGAACCGCGAGAACCAATGTGAACAAGTGGAAATTTTGTAAATACCAAATAACTTTTAAAAAAACACGCTTACCTGCTTTATTATATCGGACTTCAAGCCAAAACTAAACTACATTTAATACAAACTTTCATGTCCACTCTCCAAAATTCTGAGTACATCCAGGTCTCTCAACGATTATCAACCCGAATCTATCAACAATTCGTCGATTACAATCGATTTCATCATCGTCTCGAATACATCATCACTTCACCATCATCAGTTCGCCATATCGAAGCATCTGGATTGAGATTTTATCTCAGATTTGAGATTTTACCAGCAGTTATTTCATATTCCGTCATATAATCGAGGTTAGTTCCCCAAATTCATCCAGTGATTATAAGAATAGAAGATTCAATGAGTGTGTCCCTAAGACGGTATCGCCGGAATTAATCGCCGCCGCCAACGAAATCATTAACGGATTGGTAATATAGATATGGTCATATTAATCGAGACACCGTTTGCAAGTTTATACAATTCGTTTATATTGTTATAAGATAGATAATTTGTCGTTTGTACTTTTATATGATAGATTATTTGTCGATTCGAGCTTCGTTTTGTATTGTGTGATATATAGCTATGCACATGTGCATATTTTGACATCGCAGGTTTAACAGAATTGGCTATTAAGGTAATTCTTGTGTAATATGTGGTTATGCACATGTGCATAGATTGTAATAATAAGTCAATATGCACATGTGCATAGTGTGCAATAACATGTGAATAAGGTAGTTAATGTTGATGTAGGTGACATTAGATAAGGTATTTAGTTGTATTTTGGTGTGATGTATAGTTATGCACATTTGTATTTAATGTTAGATTATGTTAATAAGGTAGTGTTATGTGATATATAGATATGCACATGTGTATATCTTGACAAAATATGTTAATATGCACATGTGCATAATTTGCCATAATTTGTATTTAATGTTAGATTATGTTAATAAGTCTATGGGATTTTGTCGCTGAATGGTGCAAGTTGGGATCAATATTCGTGCTAGATCTGAAGGAGTTTGTGAATCTGCATCAGCGATACTGCGGATCTAGAAAATGGAAACAGGTTATGTTCTCAATCATTCAGATTATGCTATTGTTTATATGGAGAAACATGAATGATGTTTTTAATAGGAAGCAAACGAATCTGACACGTCTGAAGGAGGAAGTTAACACGCTTGGGTTTATGTGGATTAAAAATAGGGCAAAGTGCAACGCTTTAAGTATCTGTTTTTTATCAGTAACACTCGGTAAGGATCTGATTATTACCAGTAGATATATATATATATATATATATATATATATATATATATATATATATATATAGGGTAGGGCTAGATAGAAAACCCTATATATATAAAAAACCCGAGAAAACCCAAGCTCCCGACATTTTTTTTTTTTGAAAAAAATAACACATGTAATATACATGTTTTTAAGACTTTTGGGCCAAAAAAATCAAAAAAGCGCCGAAGGGATATTTTAAAAAAAAAAAACAAGTTTCAGCAATTTTCAGCGAAATTATGGATTTTTTGCTTAACACGTGTTAGGAGCTGAAATTTGTTTATTTTTTTTAAAAAATCCCTTCGGCGCTTTTTTGTTTTTTTTGGCCCAAAACACTCTAAAACATGTATATTACATGTGTAATTTTTTTCAAAAAAAAAAATGTCGGGAGGTTGGGTAAAAATGGCTTCCCATTTGGGTTTCCAGAGTTTTCTAAGAATTTTAGGGTTTTTTATCTAGCATTATCCTATATATATATATATATATATATATATATTGTTATTTAGGTATCTGTTTTTTATCAGTAATTTATAAGTAATTCTGATTTCCATCAATGATTTATATGAATGTGATTCAACTCGTTGATCTGTTAACTGTGCTTGTTATGTTATCGCACAGATCTTATACAGTGCCATAGCCGACCTAGTATGTATATGTGAACCAAATAAAGCTAATAATATCATTCATGTGCATAGTGAGTTTGAGCAGATTTGTTTAGGATACGTGTATATGATTGTGGGTAATTAGAAAATGTTGGTGTTGTTGTTTTAGGTAATGCACATGTGCATAGTGAACTTGATAAGTTTTGTGTAAGATACGTGGTTTTGTGTAATTAGGATATGATGGTGTTATTGTGATTTTGTGTAATTAGGATATGATGGTGTTATTGTTTCATGTGATTCACATGTGCATAGCAAACATGAGCAGCTTTGTTTAATATATGTGTATATGATTCTGTGTAATTAGATTTTGTTGATGTTGTTGTTTAAATTAATGCATATTTGCATATTGAATTTGAGCACATAACATTAAACTTTACATATGGATTGATTTTAAGCATCATTATAAGAATATGTGATGCACATGTGCATATAGATGCACAAATTCATATCGTTACAGTGATGAAAAAGGTTGTTTAATGCACATACTAATTGAAATTGCATGTTTGATTATATTATGTTTCAATTATTATTGTAGGAAAAAAAATGGAAAAAAGCGAAGAAAATAACACTTTTGTTGAGATCGAATGACAAAGGAGCAACAAAACTGCCAGATGATAAGGAAGGTGAATACAAAAGTGTTAAATGAAAAGCCAAAAAAAGGTTGGTTATCAGTCGATGATGCAGTTGGTAATATATGCACATGGGCAGGCAATTGTTACTTTCTGTTGAACGTTGTTCTTTGATGTCACGTGCAGTTATGGCAGGATAAAGAAATACAAGGAATATGATAAGTAGACGAATGCACGATGTGATGGATCTTATGTGATGGATGATAAGGGCGACAAGACAGTGGAAAACATTAATGAAAGAAAGTTGGATAGAACGATGTTATATTGAAAACCATGGTTGTTTTTTGTATGATGGTTTATATGTTGGTTATTTTCTTTTAACGATAATTTTTATTTGTTTATTGGACGATGACAACTATGTGATCGTTAATTACATAATTTGATGTAATATGGTATAGTATATGTTGGAAATGCACATGTGCATAAGGTAAATTAGTATGAACAGTGGTGATATATGATGTGTTACCGAATGATTATATTCAATTTACAACGTTTTCAAATGTTATATGGTGGTTGATATAGTATATGTTAGAAATACACAGGTGTGTAATATTGTGACGTAAATGATTGTGTTGCCTATGCACATGTGCATATTTATATATTATGATGCATAGTGGTAATTCATGATGGTGTTTGGTATAGGATATGTAGTTTACAATGTTGTATGGTGTATGGTATAATATATGTTGGAAATGCCCAGGCACATATTGATGTGATATAATCTGTGGCATAAATTATGTTGGCAATGCACATGTGCATAACGTAAAGGTAGTAATGTTTAATGGTGTTTGACATAGTATATGGTGGCAATGCACATGTGCATAATGTATACGTTGCAATGTATAATAGGTGGATTGAAAATGGAGTACATGCACTTAAAACATAATGACATTAGAAACAGTGAATCGACAAGTTTAGATGCTACGGTTTCTGTAACACCCTGAAAAAAAAACATAAATCCTTATATTAGAAATTTAAAGATTTAATAAACAAGAATTAACCAACTAGAAATTTTAACCTAGTTAAAATTTCAAGTCTTGAAATAGCTTGCACTAAGTTAAAACAATAGTATTTAAAGCTAAATGATAAGTGAGGGACTAAACTTGCCAAAACACGAAAGTTTAATGCTGAAATAGTAACAAAAAAATACCAAACACACCATTTTTGGTGTGTCTGGTCGATCAAAGAGGAGGGGGCGACCAGGGACTTCTCCAAGCCCTAGCTTCACATCAAAACCTGCAAAATTGAAGTCTAAATCAAGTTCAAATCGAATTCTAAACACAAATTAGTGATTTTCATAAGGATCAAAAGGTATGTAAAAATTTGAATGTTTTGATTCACCATGAACACTAGGGTAATGGTGAAAAAACTGAAATTGAGCCTAGATTTGCTATGCATGAACGAATCTTGAAGTAAGATGATGTTTAGGGATTAAACCCTAGGTGATTATTAGTAAAAATCATTTCATGATACTTGAAGAAATTTCAATCACCATTGTGGGTGGGTTATGATATTGTAAAGACTAGACAAACACTAGGATTATGATTTTTAATCTAGTGAAAGGCTGAATTGTATGATGAAATTCAGCAATTTGAATGTTTAAGTGTGTACAATTGCTTAATTGAAGTGAAACTAGGTGTAAATAACAAGCCATGAACTTGGTAATGACTATGTAAAAATCTAACCCGCTTGGTGTTTGTTGAAATGCCTAAGTGAGGATTCGGATGTTAAAAGTAGGATGAAAACGCAGATTTGATCATGGCTCATAATGATGTGGTTATGGTCATAAAAAGAGTTCTAAACAAGTTGTAAACTGAATTTTCCAGGCAAAGAGTCCGGATCATCAAGCGGACAAGCCGGAGAGAATTCACGAGGGAAAGGCGTGCTCTAAAGGTATGAAATTTATCGTTTCATTACATTGTACTTATTGTTAGTTTCATGTCGTTATTCAAAAACATGACAATCAAGAGCTATCAATATGTCATGAATTTGATTATAGTCTTAAACAAGTGAAAAACATGGAAATCGAATCCCCGCAAGGTGCTTAATTCAGCACCCAAACGGGTCAAAATAAGTCTCGTAGTAACATGAAGCTAGATATCATTACTTAAAGCGAAACATGATAGCGGGTAATAATCAGAATATGAGTATCCAAAACTTGGTTAGGTGGTAATCATGTTCGAGATAAATTTTACTGCAAAACGGGAATAGAAGGACAATAACCAAAACAAGAAAACAAGTACAGAGACTACCGTAAGTTACGGTGATACCGTAACTTACGGTAGCAATCAAATGGCTATGGTGGGAACCTCCTGCTTTACGGCAGGTCATAAACTTCCAGGGGCCACCGTAACTTGCGGTGGCTACCATAAGTTACGGTAGCACCCAGTTTCAAATAATGAATTTCATTATTCTTGATTTCTTTAATTGGTTTTAACTCACCGTTTTGATTATATTATTGTTCAAGGACCATAATACTAACATTGGTCTAAAATGCTCAGTTTTCAGGTTTTCTAGTAGAAGGATGATGATCAAGCATATGTATCCGAACCGAACACTCTAACAAACGCTTCCGCACATGATCTTTTGTTTTAAAAACTATGTAAACAATTGTAGTTATCGTCTTGATTATGGTGTCGTAAGATCAATACATGAATGTTGTGTCTAGTTATGGCTTAAAATATTGAAAGTTTTTGTAAACTCTAAAATTGGCATGAAATGTAAGGTTCTATGTTATTAAATCTAGTATTATAAAATGGGTGTTACAAGTTGGTAATCAGAGCTCAAGGTTGTCAATAAGTGTTGGGTTCAAGCTTGATCAAGTATCCGGTAAGAATTAATTGTGTAAGTAAATTTTATAAAATAGAAATAAATCACGAACAAATATGCATGGAAAAGAGTGTGTAAACACACTCAAACACAAGAAAAGCATGAAACAAGAACGATAGAATCAAGAGTGTGTAAACACACTCAAACACAAGAAAAGCATGAAACAAGAACGATAGAATCAAGAGTATGTAAACACACTCAAACACAAGAAAGGCATGAAACAAGAATGATTGAGTCAAGTCATGAGCTTGATTAAATCAAAACAAGTAAAACATGTGTTACAAATGGAATGTTTAATAATATATGTAAACATTTCAGTATTAAAGATGGCGGACGGAGGTGATGATGATGCGGTGCCAAGAGTCACCGAACAAATGAGGATAGTGATTGCCGAAGAGGTTGGAAAGGCGATCGAAAATAGTTTGTCGAACTTCATTGATAAAATTCGAAACACGGTTTTATCAGTAGTAGAAGAGAGAATCAAGAAGCTAGAAGATAATTCGAATCTAGCAAAGGAAAGATCTAGAGGACGAAAGCCTTGTTCATACAAGGAATTCATGGCTTGTAAACCACCCATATATAATGGGGAGGTTGATCCAATTGTGTGCCAACGATGGATAGGCGATATCGAAGGAGTATTCGAGAGAACTCATTGCGATGAAAATGACTACGTAGCTTATGGTACGGGTCAATTAAGAGGTCAAGCAAAAGACTGGTGGGATAACGAAAAGAAGGAGATTGGAAGTGAAGCGGCTAAGACCATGACCTGGGAGGAGTTTAAGACGCCGTTTCTTAAACACCATAGTCCCAAGGCGGTCATAAATAAGATCAAGGAAGAGTTCATGCAACTCAGACACAAAGGTGAATCCATAGACAAGATCACGGGGATGTTTATGGACAAGATGAAGTTCTGCGATGATTTGATAATGAATGAAGAGCAAAAGGTCTATTACTACCATAACATGCTAAGCGCAGAGTATAGAGAGTCCATAACCCCTTCAAAGTACGAGACCCTTACCGAGATTGTCAATGCTGCTCGGGAAAGGGAGATCGAACTGAAAAAGAGTATAGAACGGGGTGAACGAAGGGCACAAGATGTAAATCCAAGCCCTACCAAGAAAGCAAGAACGAATGAAACAGCGAAGAAATCAGACGCAAAAGGTAGTACACCAAGTTGCAAAATTTGTGGCAAGAATCATAAGGGTGAATGTCGCTTCAAAGATAAGCCTTGTCCCATATGTCGAAAAACGGGACACATGGCTATATCATGCCCGGAGAAAGTGACTGTTTGTTATAACTGTTACCAAACGGGTCATAAAAGATCGGAATGCCAGGAACTGGTTGGAAAGAAAGAGGGGCAAGACTCGAAAGGTGAAGCCTCGAAAGCAAAAGCAAGATCTTTCCAATTGACCGCTGCTGAAGCAAAGGTCGAACCTGACGTGGTCTCAGGTATATTCACTATAAACTCAATTCCCGCACGTGTGTTATTTGATACGGGTGCGAATAAATCCTTTGTTTCGTATGGATTTATTCGGCATCCTTCATTTGTTCTAATAAAATTACCTATGCCTTTAGAAGTAGAGATAGGTAATAACAAAAGCTTTATTGTTTGCGATGTATGTGAAAACTGTAAAACGAACATTGATGACGAGGAATACGCAATAGACTTGATTCCGATGTCGATGGGGGAATTCCAAGTGATAGTGGGAATGGATTGGTTATCCCGTTACCACGCGAAAGTGGTTTGTTTCCGAAAGGAAATAAAACTAACGTCTCCTAACGGAAAGCAAGTTACGATATATGGTGAAAAATGAGGTAACCCGGTGATATGCACAATGCTAGAAGCCCATAAACTCATGAAACATGGATGCAAGGCTTATATGGTATACGCAAGCAAAACGGAAAAAGAGCCCCTCAAAATTGGGGATGTACCGGTGGTGCGGGATTATGAAGATGTGTTCCCGGAAGAACTACCGGGGATACCACCAGAGCGGGAGGTAGAGTTCGGAATCGAGTTGATTCGGGGCGCGAAACCCGTGGCCAAGGCGCCATACCGACTTGCGCCGTCGGAATTACAAGAATTGATGTCTCAAATTCAGGAATTTCTCGACAAGGGGTTTATCCGACCGAGTGTGTCTCCGTGGGGCGCACCAGTCTTATTCGTGAAAAAGAAGGATGGCAGTATGCGCATGTGTATCGATTACCGAGAGTTAAACAAACTCACGGTGAAGAATCGATACCCACTCCCAAGAATTGATGATTTGTTTGACCAACTACAAGGAGCAAGTTGGTTCTCCAAAATTGATCTCCGATCTGGTTATCACCAATTGAAAGTCAAGGAGGAAGATGTACCGAAGACGGCCTTTCGTACACGGTACGGGCATTATGAGTTCCTTGTAATGCCCTTCGGATTGACAAATGCACCCGCGGCTTTCATGGACCTCATGAACCGGGTTTGCAAACCCATGCTAGATAAGTCGGTAATTGTATTTATCGATGACATTTTGGTATATTCGAAGAATGAAGCTGAGCACGTGTGTCATTTGCGGGAAGTATTCGACACACTCAGACGAGAAAAGTTGTATGCAAAATTCACAAATTGCGCTTTCTGGCTACGAGAGGTACAATTTCTTGGGCATATCATTAGTGCTGATAGAGTACTAGTAGATCCGTCAAAGATAGAAGTTGTGTCGAAATGGAGCCCTCCAAGAAATCCCTCGGAAATCCGAAGCTTTTTAGGGCTCGCGGGATATTATCGGAGATTCATACAAAATTTCTCCAAAATTGCCTTGCCATTAACGAAACTGACACGAAAGGTGGAAAAGTTTGTATGGGGTATTGAGCAAGAGGAAGCCTTCCAAATGCTCAAAGAAAAGTTGACCCACGCTCCGGTGTTAACATTACCGGAAGGGACTGATGACATGGTGGTTTACTCGGATGCTTCTCATTCGGGACTCGGGTGTGTTTTAATGCAACGAGGTAAGGTCATCGCCTATGCCTCGAGGCAATTGAAGATTCATGAAAAGAAATACCCAGCTCACGACTTAGAATTAGCGGCGGTGGTGTTTGCCTTAAAGATATGGAGGCATTACTTGTACGGGGTAAAATTTACAATCTTTACCGACCATAAAAGCTTGAAATATTTCTTCGATCAGAAGGAATTAAACATGAGACAAAGGCGGTGGTTGGAGACGGTCAAAGATTTTGATTGTGAAATACATTACCACCCTGGGAAGGCCAATGTAGTGGCTGATGCGCTGAGTCGCAAAGCAGATTATACCCCGATACAGGTATGATCAATGCAACTCATTGTGACTTCGAGCTTACTAGAACGAGTTCGAGAAGCACAGAATGAAGCTGTGAAGGTGGAAAATTGGAAAAAGGAAAGAATTATCGGCCAAGTTAAAGACCTAGAGATAGGCAGTCACGGCCTGAAGACTCGTTTCAATAGAATCTGGGTCCCTAACACGTGTGGGGTTAAAAAGCTTCTACTTGATGAAGCACACAAATCCCGTTATTCCATTCATCCGGGAGCAACCAAGATGTATAATGACTTGAAACAAAACTATTGGTGGCCCGGAATGAAACAAGACACCGCTAGATACGTGGAAAAGTGTTTGACATGTCTACAAGTCAAGGCGGAACACCAAAAGCCATACGGTAAACTCCAACCATTGGAAATCCCCGTTTGGAAATGGGAACAAATCACCATGGATTTGTTGACCAAATTGCCCAAAACTAACCGCGGGTTTGATGCTATATGGGTAGTTGTAGACAGATTGACTAAAAGCGCTCACTTCATACCCATTCGTGAGACCTATACATCTGAAAAGATGTCGGAAGTGTACACCAATGAAATCATAGCACGGCATGGGGTACCGATATCCATTGTGTCAGACAGAGATACTCGATTTACTTCGAAATTTTGGCATGAATTCCAAGAACAAATGGGAACTAAGTTGTTCCTTAGCACTGCTTACCATCCACAAACGGATGGGCAGAGTGAAAGAACAATACAAACGTTGGGAGATATGTTGCGGGCTTGCATTATTGACTTCGGAGGTAGTTGGGACGTCCATCTACCCTTGGTCGAATTTGCATATAACAATAGCTATCACACGAGTATTAAGATGGCCCCGTATGAACTGTTATATGGCAGAAAGTGTCGAACTCCGGTATGTTGGGAGAAGTGGGTCCACGAGGGCTAGCACCTACCGATATAATCCGAACTACGAATGAGAAAATCGATATAGTCCGGACACACTTGAAAGCGGCTCAAGACCGGCAAAAGGCGTATGCGGATAAAAGGAATAGGCCAATTGAATTTCAGGTTGGCGACATGGTAATGCTAAAAGTTTCCCCATGGAAGGGCATTATTAGATTCAGAAAAAGGGGAAAACTAAGCCCAAGATTTATTGGGCCATTTAGAATCATTGAACGGGTTGGTAAAGTAGCTTATCGACTTGAATTACCCGAAGAGTTGAGTGGGATTCATAGCACATTCCACGTGTCACATCTCCGAAAATGTTTGGCCGACGAAACTGCTCATATCCACTACAATGATATCGAGGTGGATAACAGCCTCAACTATGCAGTAAAACCAATTGCGATTTTAGATCGTAAAGAGAAAAGTTTGAGGAACAAGGTGATAAATCAAGTCAAGGTCAAATGGGAGCACAAAAAAAGGTCAGACACTACATGGGAGTCCGAAGAGGAGATGCGACGTCTCCACCCTACATTATTTGGTACGTAATTCGGTTTCGGGGACGAAACCCTTTTTAAGGGGGGTGGACTTGTAACACCCCGAAAAAAAAAATAAATCCTTATATTAGAAATTTAAAGATTTAATAAACAAGAATTAACCAACTAGAAATTTTAACCTAGTTAAAATTTCAAGTCTTGAAATAGCTTGCACTAAGTTAAGACAATAGTATTTAAAGCTAGATGATAAGTGAGGGACTAAACTTGCCAAAACACGAAAGTTTAATGCTGAAATAGTAACAAAAAAATACCAAACACACCATTTTTGGTGTGTCTGGTCGATCAAAGAGGAGGGGGCGACCAGGGACTTCTCCAAGCCCTAGCTTCACATCAAAACCTGCAAAATTGAAGTCTAAATCAAGTTCAAATTGAATTCTAAACACAAATTAGTGATTTTCATAAGGATCAAAAGGTATGTAAAAATTTGAATGTTTTGATTCACCATGAACACTAGGGTAATGGTGAAAAAACTGAAATTGAGCCTAGATTTGCTATGCATGAACGAATCTTGAAGTAAGATGATGTTTAGGGATTAAACCCTAGGTGATTATTAGTAAAAATCATTTCATGATACTTGAAGAAATTTCAATCACCATTGTGGGTGGGTTATGATATTGTAAAGACTAGACAAACACTAGGATTATGATTTTTAATCTAGTGAAAGGCTGAATTGTATGATGAAATTCAGCAATTTGAATGTTTAAGTGTGTACAATTGCTTAATTGAAGTGAAACTAGGTGTAAATAACAAGCCATGAACTTGGTAATGACTATGTAAAAATCTAACCCGCTTGGTGTTTGTTGAAATGCCTAAGTGAGGATTCGGATGTTAAAAGTAGGATGAAAACGCAGATTTGATCATGGCTCATAATGATGTGGTTATGGTCATAAAAAGAGTTCTAAACAAGTTGTAAACTGAATTTTCCAGGCAAAGAGTCCGGATCATCAAGCGGACAAGCCGGAGAGAATTCACGAGGGAAAGGCGTGCTCTAAAGGTATGAAATTTATCGTTTCATTACATTGTACTTATTGTTAGTTCCATGTCGTTATTCAAAAACATGACAATAAAGAGCTATCAATATGTCATGAATTTGATTATAGTCTTAAACAAGTGAAAAACATGGAAATCGAATCCCCGCAAGGTGCTTAATTCAGCACCCAAACGGGTCAAAATAAGTCTCGTAGTAACATGAAGCTAGATATCATTACTTAAAGAGAAACATGATAGCGGGTAATAATCAGAATATGAGTATCCTAAACTTGGTTAGGTGGTAATCATGTTCGAGATAAATTTTACTGCAAAACGGGAATAGAAGGACAATAACCAAAACAAGAAAACAAGTACAGAGACTACCGTAAGTTACGGTGATACCGTAACTTACGGTAGCAATCAAATGGCTACGTTGGGAACCTCCTGCTTTACGGCAGGTCATAAACTTCCAGGGGCCACCGTAACTTGCGGTGGCTACCGTAAGTTACGGTAGCACCCAGTTTCAAATAATGAATTTCATTATTCTTGATTTCTTTAATTGGTTTTAACACACCGTTTTGATTATATTATTGTTCAAGGACCATAATACTAACATTGGTCTAAAATGCTCAGTTTTCAGGTTTTCTAGTAGAAGGATGATGATCAAGCATATGTATCCGAACCGAACACTCTAACAAACGCTTCCGCACATGATCTTTTGTTTTAAAAACTATGTAAACAATTGTAGTTATCGTCTTGATTATGGTGTCGTAAGATCAATACATGAATGTTGTGTCTTGTTATGGCTTAAAATATTGAAAGTTTTTGTAAACTCTAAAATTGGCATGAAATGTAAGGTTCTATGTTATTAAATCTAGTATTATAAAATGGGTGTTACAGTTTCAATGTTAAAAATGCACGCGTTGGGTAATGCACATGTGCATGTGTTGAAACAGTGGACATATTGGTAATTTATGTTAAATGGACATGAATAAAACAATGAATATTACACTGTTAAGTAGATAAACAATAAGTATAAACAAAGAATGTAAAGAAAAACAAGTGATAATCAATATATAAGTAATTGCGTGTGGAAAATCCAGTTGTTGTATAATAAGTGTTGTACATCATCACAATGTCCTCCTAGTGATTAAACGTTCTATTTAGAGTAGGGAATTCAACATCAACATCAGTGCCAACCCCACCCATCTTGACCCGTCTTCACTCTGGTGTTTCTCAGCACGCCATAAGATGCATAAACTCCACCCATGCCTCCCCGGTTGTCGACTTGTTCTTCCATTTTTTTGTAGTTTTCAGCCACCCAAGACCCTTTGTTTAATGCCATTATGTACATAATTGGATAGTCATCCATAAGGCACCTGTTCAGAATCCATACATAAACAGAATCCATACATCAACGACATGGTATAATTTTCAACATAATGCACATGTGCATATAAGTTAATACAATATCATTTACAATCAACATGCACATGTGCATATACAATTCTCTCAATCTAAAACAAGCTTTTCAAGACAACGATTTAGCTCATCAATTTCTATTACATAAAGATAATATAATGAATTATATAGGTAAGATGAAAACCCATCATAGATAATTCCCAATACCGACATCACTGTAATACCTCTCCTTTTGTGACCAGCTCTAAGGTTTTTATTTTTTTAAGTCCTATTTTGAGATTGAAATTGACTTGTAAGATAGCTTATGTTTCAGTTTAATACTTATAACAATAATAGATTTAACAAGCCTTAAAATTGACCAATTAACATATAACTTTAACAAAATACCAACTTAATGCATACTTAAATAACAACTACAAGTAAAAACTAAAGTGAATGTAAGCATAAATTACAAACTATACCATCTATTGATAAATTAAAGATTTATATATAAACCTTTTACCTGAGAAGATACCACTTGGCTAAAAAAATCACCATCACTTCTGACCTGCAACTACCACCAAACAGCAAACAATAATGCCTAATTTATTTGGGATTCGAATAGAATAAAACCTGTTGGAGTATGCTATATGTAAAATTAAATTACTTACAGCAGCCATCGTCATGTCATTGCAACTTGTTTCGATTCCAGAACAACCAAATAATCTTTCAAAACGAGATTCGAATCAAGGGCGAATCATAAATTGAAATCATAGCATAAACATCTGAATTGGTTTCGAAAACTAAAACCTTCAGATGCCGTAGGTTCAACTCCAACACGAGATGAGTCAAACGAAGCCACGTGTAGCCGAAATCAGTATCCCAATCGAATCCCCTGTAAGATCGCCGCCGTGAAACTCACCGCCGTAGATCTCCGTCGCCGATTAAGAAAAATCTCCAGCGAAACCCTAGATTGTGAATGACGATGGCGAACAAGGGCTGAAATAAGAAGAGAGCGTGTTTTTTTATTAAATGTCACTTAATTACAAATTTGCCATGTGTTCACATTAGTTCTCGCGGTTCTCGCAATAAGGGGTGGTTCCTAATGGATCTTTGTCCTATATATATATATATATATATATATATATATATATATAAAGGGGGCCGCTAAAATGAAAACCACTTCCAGTTGTAAGAACAGCGAGAACCACTCTCTCTTCATTTAAATTCACTAACATTTTATAAACCTCTCTCCTCTATCAAGTCTCAGATCTATATCATCTTCTCTAATCTCTCAAAATTCATATCTCATCTTCTCCAAATAAACACTTAAACAGAAACATCAAACACTTCATTTCTCAATTCATTGTCTCATCTCTCTCGTCCTCTGTCTGACAGCCACACCGGCCGACTGTCGGGAGCCGGTATTCCGGTCACCCCCCTCTTTTCAATGGATGAATGGACCACCACCACCATCGTCGGGTAGTGGTGGTGAGCGACGGCTGGTCCAAGAAATCGACGAGAGAGAGAGATACGCAGCGGGAAGTCTGATGAGCAGAGGCGAAGAGAGAGAGAGACAAAAGGAGAGAGAGGAACACAAGGGAGTGGGAACGGCGGACCGGCGTCGGTTTAGCGGCGGCGCCGCCGCTGGGGATTTGGACGGTGGTGTTCCTCCGGTAGGGCTTGTGACACAAGAACCTTCTTTAGCATGTTTAAGCATATCGGGTTTGGTCTGTCGATTTTCTTCATGGGTATCTCAAATAAATTTGGGTTTGATCTGTTGATTTTTGATATGTGGGTTTGATTTGTCGATTTTTTATATGTGTGTTTGATCTGTGGGTCACGAACAAGAATCTGATGAACTTTGTGGTGATTTTGCTTTTTTAGTGATTTTTGATGAACTTTAGATTTGAAGTTTGATTTTTTTGATGAACTATGATTTTTGATATGTGGGTTTGTTCTGTTTTGTGGAAATTTTTGATATGTGGGTTTGATCTGTTTTGATATTGATATGGTCGATTTGGGCGGCGATGATGCAAAAAAAAAACGAAGATTTTGATGATGATGGCGCGGCAAATGACGGCAGAGGGTAGGTTTTTTGAACCTGCAACCCCACTTTTTGCAGCCTTCCGGTTATCGGATAATCTGAGCTAAACCCCGTTTTTTTTTTTTCGAGATACACTTTGTTTTGATGTTGTTGGTTTTTTATTTTTTCCCCCTAGTCGATGATGATAACAATATATCTGAGACACCTCCCGAGTTTCCGATTTCTGGGTGCGTTCGTTTTTGCGTAAAAAAGTTTTTGTAAAATTAAAGTTAAACCATAAACTTTTTAACGTAAAATGTTAAAACGTAAAACGTAAAAAGTTTTACGTAAAACGTAAAAAGTTTTACGTAAAACGTTAAACGTAAAAAGTTTACGTAAAACGTAAAAATTTTAACGTAAAACGTAAAAAGTTTTACGTAAAACGTAAAAAGTTTTACGTAAAACGTAAAACGTTAAAAGTTTTACGTAAAACGTAAAACGTAAAAAGTTTTACGTAAAACGTAAAAATTTTTATGTAAAAAGTTTAACGTAAAACGTAAAAAAGTGTAAAAAACGGGGCGTTAAAGAACGTGAAAAAAACGGCGCGTTAAAACGACACATAAAAAAACGTGTAAAAAACGGCGCGTAAAAAAACGTGTAAAAAACGACGCTTGAAAAAACGGGCGTAAAAAACAAGGGGCGTGAATGCGGCACATAAAAACGCCGCGTTAAAAAACGGGACGTAAAAAACGCCGCGGTAAAACGGGACGCCAAAAACCGGCGCGCAAAAAAAATTCGCTTTGTTAAAAAAATCTGAATTTAAAAAATGCTTTTAATAATTTTTTTTAAATAAAATGTAATATAATAAAACAAAAAAGTAATAAACAAATAATAAAGACAAAATAGAGTAATTTTACTGTACTAACTTTTTGAATTAAAATATTAAAGACATAATAAGACAAAATCTATTTAAAATTAATTTTAGTTACTTTCAATCTCATCCATCCATCTTCTTGATCTAAAGGCTAGAAAGTGGTTCTCTCAGTTCTTACAACTGTAGGTGGTTTTCATTTTAGTGGTCCCCTATCTATATATATATATATATATATATATATATATATATATAGGTAAAGAGTAAAATACAAATGCGCTTATCATACGATACGTACGCGATCATCCCAGCCGTTCGATCAGGTGCAGATCTGGTGCGAATTCAATACTTATCGCATGTGAAAAAATGGTTAGCATGGGGTAGTGTGAAAAATGGCATGGGGTGTGTAGATGGACAAAATCGCATGTGGAAGATTTGAATATCGCATGTGAAAAAATGGCATGGGGTAATATGAAAAATGGCATGGGGTGTGTAGAATCGCATGTGGAAGATTGAATATCGCATGTGAAAAAAATGGCTAGCATGGGGTAATGTGAAAAATAGCATGGGGTGTGTAGAATCACATGTGGAAAATTGAATATCGCATGTGAAAAAATGGCATGGGGTAATGTGAAAAATGGCATGGGGTGTGTAGAATCGCATGTGGAAAATTGAATATCGCATGTGAAAATATGGCATGGGGTAATGTGAAAAATGGCATGGGGTGTGTAGAATCGCATGTGGAAAATTGAATATCGCATGTGAAAAATGGCTGGCATGGGGTAATGTGAAAAATGGCATGGGGTGTGTAGAATCGCATGTGGAAAATTGAATATCGCATATGAAAAATCTCTGTGTGTGTTACTGTTCATCTTCTTCGATTGTTGGTCGATCATTGTCAGTCTTCTTCCGTTTGACCCTTACAACTCCCAAATTAGTAGTTCTTATTATCGATATCGCACTAAAAGGAACGAAGGGAGGTTGGGGAAGAAGATTTTCAGGTTTTTGAATTTGATTTAGGGTTTGATTTTGAACTATCGTCGGTCAATTACAGAGATTTATGACCTCGCAATGACGTTTAACCTTCCTGGTATGATTTAGATATATTAAAATGATCAATTTAATCATTTAAATTAGTTTCGCTCACGTTTGGTCGATTGAAGATCGTACGGCTGAGGGCATCGCGTACATAATGTAGGATAAGAGGTATTGTACGTTAACCAGCCTCTATATATATATATATATATGTATATATATATAGTGGAGAGTTCAAATGAGAAGAATCACAAATTAAGAATAAAAAGAATAAAAGGGTACAAAGGTAATTTAAACCAATCATTTAATTAGTCTACCCTTTATTTTTGCTATTTAAATTAATAAACACTAATCATTTAATGAGTATATCCTATAAATTAGTTGTGCACCTAACACAATAAAAACATTCATGCACATGATCCTACATATTCAACGTTTTCTACACCATAATAACAACGTTTCCTACACCAAGAAAACAATGTTTTGGTGTAGGGTACAAAATATGTAGGTTCCCAACACTTTTAAATAATTTTACGACATATAATAATATATGTGTAGGACACAACACTTTAAATAATTTAGTCGCTCCATATAAAATTGGTGTAGGACCCAACACATTAATAATAGTGAAGGAGAAAATTATGCTAGCATTAATGAGATTGGAGTAACCCTTTATGATATTTAATAGTGTTATACATGAAATTGTCTATTCTACCCTTATTAATTAAAACATTTATTGAAAGTGGACAACAATAATATCTTGATTCACAACCATTGATCAAAAAAATATAGGGCCTAGATTAATTTAGTTTTCTTCTTGCAAGAATATTCTTCTCAAATGAACCTTCCCCTATATATATATATGTATATATATATATATATATATATATAGGGAAGGCTATAGCGAAAACCCACTTGAGTTGTGTAAACTCAAGAAACCTTTGTAAAAAATCCGTGTAAGTTAACCAATTTCCCATTTAAACCAAATCAGATTTGATATGTGGTCTTGGTGTTCTAGGAGGGAAAAGATCATCTAGCTTATTATAATCAGTAGCTAATTCCCTTTGGTGAATTCTAAACCCTTTTTAGACTATTTCGGGGTGACATGCATACTTGATAAAGTGCATAAAGTAAAGCATAATTTCGAAAGCAAACAATATTATGAAAAGAAATAATTGGCTTCTAGCCGGAATGTTACAAGTAATGTTTTCAATTGCCCAACAAAATGTTTTAAAAGTTTGATGTTAACTGAAACACAAACATGGCGTATGTAAATGTTGTTAAAGGTAAAAGGATAAAGTCTTTCTAAGGCAATGTTACATTACCAACGAACATTAATGACGTTTACTGGCATGAGTATATGTTGTGTTATGATGGACGTTAGCAATAGCTAACGATATGAAGGGATGTTAATGACAGCTAACGGTATGAACGGATGTTGGTGACAGCTAAGGATATGAACAGACGTTAGTGACGGCTAACGATATGGACGAGCGTGGCTACGACTAACAATATGAACATTATATAAGGAAGTGCCTTCGGTGTTTGTCGGTGGCTCTTTAGCAAAGTTACATAGTATGATGGTCAAATGGTAGTTAGGGACAAAATATGAACATCCAAATTCGCCATATTTCATGTATGGTGGTGTAGAGCATCATCATTATACATGGCCTGTGTCTAGGGCCGGCTTGGAGGAGGGGTAGGTTGGGCGACCATCCGGGGTCCTAAATTAAAAATAAAAATATATATTGTGTCTGTAAGTAAAAGTTTAAATAACATTGAGAATCTAGCATGATGGCAAGTTTGCACGCCCCTCACCTGTGAAATGTTTGTTCAATCCCTTGCATCACCATTACCACGGGTTTTTTTTTATTTCCCAAATTAATGAATCCAACTATTTGCCCAACAAATAACTTGTAAATACGAGTATCAAGTTGTAAATAGTTGTAAATACTCAAAGTTTATGTGAGTTTCTCGTGTCCTTGTGTGTTTGAGGAATTTTAAATACGAGTATCAAGTTTATGAAAGTTAAAGTTGTTTATAATGTTTAATTGCTTACAAATATCTCTTTTCATAGTTAGAACATGTTTATGTTTAGTTATGAATATCTAAATTAACATAAAAAATAAGTATTGGTTTTTAAATATGAGTATCAATGTTTTGATAACTAATATTGTATATAACATTCAGTAGTTTAAAAATATCCATATGATATGATGATATGATGATTAGAACATTTTGTTAATTTTTAATAATCATCTAGCCTAACTTAAAAATATCCATATGTTGATTAGAACATTTTGTTAATTTTATAATGATTATCTAGCCTAACGGAAAAATGGGTTATTGGTGTTTTTGATGAATTTTGATTTAAAGTAAAACTTTGTGTACGATGAATTGTTGGTGGATAGTCATTATTGATGGGAAAAACACAAAACCCGGTCACAAACGGTAAACACAAACGCGGAAGCAAACTTCGTTTGACCAAGAATTTTCCCAAACTTGAATGAACCTTTGAGGATGCAAACAAATAGGGTATACCAACTACAATCTAAACAACCCGAAAACAATAATAACAAGAACACCAAATTTTAGCGTGGAAAACCTCTCAAGAAAGGAGAGTAAAAATCACGGGACTACTAGAGCCGCTTCAAATCCACTAGCACCAATTTAGAGCAATACAAAGTCTTCCCTAGGTCTACTAGAGGCATACAATAATCATCATACACTTGGAATCAACAACATCAAGCATATGGAATCAAATACAAAGACAAAAGAAGGAAATCACCAAAATTCTGCAGAAATTCTGCAGCTACGAACAGAGGCCGTGCAGACGAACTTCCAGACCTGATTTCGACAAACCCACCGTTGGATAAGGTCGCCCTGGTGTGCAGATGACTGTGCCCAAAAATCAGAGCGATCCAACGGTTCAAACTCCGGGAAACGGACGACCTCTGCAGCTAGGTTTTGGAGTGACGGAAATGAGTGAAAATTTTCTTCTTCTTTGTGTGTTGTTTTTGTGAGGGTGTTAACCAAATGAACCATCCTTCTTCTCTTTTATCCATCTTCAAAAAATAAGATTGGGCCATAGAAAGTATTGTTGGGCTTCCTCATTGGCCCAAAAAACCCAACAATTCTCCCCCTTTTTGGCCTATGAGGAAGAGTTCGCCATCCCGGCGATTGAGCAACATATCTTCAACTTTTCCCTTGCCAAAGATTTTGTCAACATATCGGAACCATTATCATCGGTATGAACTTTATCAAGTTCGAACAACTTGTCTTCAAGCGCATCTCTAATCCAATGATACTTCACATCAATATGTTTTGTTCTCTTATGAAACATAGAATTCTTTGCAAGGTGAATAGCACTTTGATTATCACAAAGAACCACGTAGCGCCGTTGCATAAAGCCAAGCTCCTGCGTAAACCTTTTCAACCACAACAGTTCTTTGCATGCTTCTGTTGCTGCCACATACTCAGCCTCAGTTGTAGACAAAGCAACATACTTTTGTAGTCTTGACTGCCATGAGACAGCTCCCCCTGCAAAAGTCATCAAATATCCAGAAGTGGATTTCATGTTGTCTTTGTTTCCCGCCAAATCAGAATCCGTATAACCAACAAGCATTGGCTCTTCATTCCCAAATGTTATACCCAATTTGGAAGAACCACGTAGATATCTAAAGATCCACTTAACTGCTTCCCAATGCTTCTTACCTGGATTTGATAGAAACCGACTAACAACACCTACTGCATGGGCAATATCAGGTCTTGTACACACCATTGCATACATCAAGCTTCCAACCGCTGACGCGTATGGAACTTTATCCATGTCTTCAATCTCCTCCTTCGAAGAAGGGCAATCTTTATCGGTTAGTTTAAAATTGGGAGTAAGAGGTGAACTAACCGATTTGGCTTTATCCATGTTGAACCTGCGAAGCACCTTCTCAATGTATTGCTCTTGTGACATGTGCAACTTCTTTGAAGCTCTATCTCTAGTAATCCGTATACCAAGAATTTGTTTTGCTGGGCCCAAGTCTTTCATAGAAAACGACTTGCTTAATTCTTTCTTCAGCTGAACAATTCTCTCTGCATTCTTGCCTACAATCAACATGTCATCAACATAGAGTAATAAAATGATAAAATCATCATCACCAAATCTCTGAAAGAAAACACAGTGATCTGAAATAGTCTTTCGGTAGCCTTGCTTCCCCATAACAGACTCAAATTTCTTGTACCACTGTCTTGGTGCTTGCTTCAACCCATAAAGACTTTTCTGAAACTTACAGACATAGTCTTCTTTACCTTTAACCTGAAAACCTTCAGGTTGCTCCATATAGATTTCTTTATCCAAGTCACCGTGAAGGAAAGCTGTCTTGACATCCATTTGCTCAACCTCAAGATCAAGACTAGCTGCCAAACCAAGAATCACTCGAATGGAACACATCTTCACGACTGGAGAGAAAATCTCATCAAAATCAATACCCTTTCTTTGACTGAACCCTTTAACCACCAATCTGGCTTTGTACCTAGGCCTCGAGGTATGTTCTTCAGTCTTCACTTTGTAGACCCACTTGTTCTTCAAAGCTCTTTTGCCCTTGGGCAACTTTACTAACTCAAAGGTATTGTTCTCATACAAGGAATTCATCTCATCTTGCATGGCTTCAACCCACTCCCTTTTGTGTTCATCTTCCATCGCCTCTTCATAACACTCGGGCTCTCCCCCATCAGTGAGCAAGACATACTCATCAGTAGAATAACGGGTGGAAGGATGACGGTTTCTTGTAGACCGTCTGAGTGGGATAAATGTTGGCATACCTGGCACTGGTAACTCTGGATGAGGACCCTCATCTAACTCTTGCTGCTCTGGAATATCATGATTATCAGTACCGTGTTGTTCATCATGTTGAATATCATCTTCATTATGTGGCTCAGAGTGTTGTGGAGGAACTGGATCCAAATCAGTAAGATCATCAGTATGTTGAGGAACTATCTTTGTCTTCTCAATATCTTTCAAACTTTGATCTTCAATAAAATCAGCATCGAAACTTCTTATGAGTTTCTTCGAGATTGGATCATAAAACCTGTGTCCAAACTCATCTCCCCCATAACCAACGAATATACATGGCTTGGTCTTTACATCAAGCTTTGTTCTTTCATCTTTGGGAATATGCACAAAAGCCTTGCATCCAAAGACCCGCAAATCATCGTATGAAACATCTTTGCCGCTCCAAACCCTGTCAGGAACATCAAAAGACAAAGGAACACAAGGAGTACGATTAATAACATTTACTACGGTGTTCAAAGCTTCACCCCAAAAGGAATTAGGCAACCCTGCATGTGACAACAGACATCTAACCCTTTCAGCCAATGTTCTATTCATCCGCTCTGCTAGACCATTCAATTGTGGTGTCTTTGGAGGAGTCTTTTGGTGCCGAATACCTTTCTCTCTACAGTAAGCATCAAAAGGACCAATGTACTCGCCTCCATTATCTGTTCGAATACACTTGAGCTTCTTCTCAGTTTGTCTCTCAACTAAGGCATGAAACTGCTTGAACACATCTAATACTTGATCTTTAGACTTCAAAGTATAGGCCCAAACTTTTCTCGAATGATCATCGATAAAAGTGACAAAGTACAAGCAACCCCCAAGTGTTCTAGTCTTCATAGGACCACAAACATCCGAATGTATTAAATCAAGTATATTGTCTCTCCTATGTGGAGGGTGACTTTTGAAAGAAACTCTTTTCTGTTTACCTGCCAAACAATGAGAACACTTCTTCAAATGAACATCGTGCAAATCGGGCAAGGCATTCTTCTTCAACAAAATAGACATCCCTTTTTCACTCATGTGAGCAAGTCTCCTATGCCACAAGTCGGTCATATCGGCATTCACTAACAAATTGACCGAGTCTTTGGAGATCTTTGGATGCGTTCTGTATAACTTTAAACTTCTTTTACCTCTTTCCACAATCAAAGAACCACGAGTGAGTTTCCAAACACCATCGCCAAAGGTACTATGGTAACCATCATCATCAAGTAAACCTGCGGAGATCAAATTGAGTCTAATATCTGGAACATGTTTTACATTGTGTAAAACTAGCTCCATCCCAGTGTCAAACTTCAAGCAAACATCCCCAACGCCTACAACCTTTGATAGCCCGTTATTACCCATCTTAACAACCCCAAAGTCACCAGGTGTGTAAGATGAATAAAACTCCCTTTGTGATGTCACATGACACGTAGCACCACTGTCAACAACCCAACTCGGATCATCACGTGCAATGTTCACCATATCATAATCACAACAAACGAAGAACTCTTCGGTAGCAGTATTAACTTCAGCTGTGTCATTGCCACCATCATCTTTCTTATGATTGTTCTTTTGATTGTTGTAATTAGCCTTCTTTTTCTCCCTTTTTAATTGTCTGCAGAATTTAATTGTGTGCCCTTTCTTACCACAATGATAACACTCATAATCAGCAAACTTACCTCTAGACTTACTACGATGCTTCTCTTTGTTACTCGGACCTCTACTTTGACCTCTCCCCCTGCTCTCTGTGGCCAAAACATCTGATTGTGAAGAGGAACCCTGTGATTTTCTTCTCATCTCTTCATTTAAAATACTACTTTTAGCCATTTCCATAGTAATAATACCATTTGCTGCAGAGTTGGACAATGATGTCCTAAAAGTCTCCCAAGAATCCGGTAAAGTACCAAGAAACCATAAGCCTTGTACCTCGTCTTCAAACTTGATACCCATTCCTGCAAGCTGATTAATAAGACCCTGAAAAACATTCAAGTGATCAGTAACAGGAGTTCCATCATTGTACTTCAAATTTATCAACTGTTTAATCAAGAACAGTTTATTGTTTCCGGTCTTTCGAGCATACAACTCCTCAAGCTTGTTCCACAAAGTACGAGCATGAGTCTCCCCACTAATATGGTTCAAAACATTATCATCAACCCATTGGCGAATATAACCACAAACCTTTCTGTGCAATATATTCCACTCTTCATCTGTTTTATCACCCGGTTTGTCAGTATTAAAAACAGGCATATAATAATCCTTAACATAATATTCCATCTTTCCTTTCCAAACATGATAATTAGAACCATTCAAATTTACAATCCTACTTGTATTAGCTTCCATTGTTCAATCAAGTTTCAACCCAATAACAAGAGCCAATGGCTCTGATACCACTATGATGGGAAAAACACAAAACCCGGTCACAAACGGTAAACACAAACGCGGAAGCAAACTTCGTTTGACCAAGAATTTTCCCAAACGTGAATGAACCTTTGAGGATGCAAACAAATAGGGTATACCAACTACAATCTAAACAACCCGAAAACAATAATAACAAGAACACCAAATTTTAGCGTGGAAAACCTCTCAAGAAACGAGAGTAAAAATCACGGGACTACTAGAGCCGCTTCAAATCCACTAGCACCAATTTAGAGCAATACAAAGTCTTCCCTAGGTCTACTAGAGGCATAAAATAATCATCATACACTTGGAATCAACAACATCAAGCATATGGAATCAAATACAAAGACAAAAGAAGGAAATCACCAAAATTCTGCAGAAATTCTGCAGCTACGAACAGAGGCCGTGCAGACGAACTTCCAGACCTGATTTCAACAAACCCACCGTTGGATAAGGTCGCCCTGGTGTGCAGATGACTGTGCCCAAAAATCAGAGCGATCCAACGGTTCAAACTCCGGGAAACGGACGACCTCTGCAGCTAGGTTTTGGAGTGACGGAAATGAGCGAAAATTTTCTTCTTCTTTGTGTGTTGTTTTTGTGAGGGTGTTAACCAAATGAACCATGCTTCTTCTCTTTTATCCATCTTCAAAAAATAAGATTGGGCCATAGAAAGTATTGTTGGGCTTCCTCATTGGCCCAAAAAACCCAACAATTATGATCAAGAGCCTGTAAGGATTGGTGGTACCTCCCGCACATATTATTGAGTCCGCCGTAAATACTCTTAAGTGGAGGGTTCAAATGAGAAGAAAAATTTTGTAAGAATAAAAAGAATAAGTTTTTAAGCAATAGAAATGCTCCATTTTGCTTCATTTAATATGTGTATTTAATGTTATTAATAAGGGCATATAGGTAAATTTCTAATTGTAATTAATTAGCTAACTAATTAAATTTGTAACTCACTTTTAAATATACTCTTTCAAGATTAAATAATTTAGGGTGAAAGACAATTTTCGACATGTGTAGGATAAATTTTAGTATGTGTAGGATAAATTCTTAAATGTGTATGATAAATTTAGATAGTGTAGGGTAAATTTCGGTAAGTGTAAGATATATGTAGGATAAATTTTGAAATGTGTAGGATAAAATGTTTTTTACTTTATTAATGGGAGATAACATAATTAATGGGAGGAGTTATAAAGTATTTAATGTTTTACCATTATGCCCTTTCTTCTTTTTCTTCTCACATTAAATTTCTTCTCAAATGAACCTTCCCCATACTCTTAAATACTCGTATACCTTCAACTTACATATATAAATCCTTTAAACCTTTCACCTCTATCTAAGAGAAAATACACCTTACCAGTATTACATCATGTCCTTGTCCTTTGAGGACATTTTAAAAAACTTGTTATATAGTTTACTTTACAAATCCATAATGACTAGATATATCATAGCACAAAGTTAAACAACGTTGTTTTTCCTTAAACTACGGATAACTACATTTAAAGGTGATTCCTTGACTTCTCGGTGGTCAACTCAAAGATGGTCCAAACATGAACATCAAATATTTTTGTCGCAAAATTCCTACATATTTAATATATTTGCGACACATTTTCCTTTTAATAGAAACATAAGTAAAAAAAATCCTTGACTATTTCACTACGATCGTATTGTTCGTAGTTAACGTAATCATGCTTACAAGGGGTATTGAAATTCGGAAATGGTCCACATGGATGCTCCTGACCGGACCTACGCTAGCTTTGTTATAGCTTGATGCAACTAACATATATCCGAATAATGAGTGTGCAAGACATGGAGATATTTTAAGATGGTGGCATTGATCCATGATCCCTAAAAGATGGATGATTGTTATGGTTAATGCTATTCCTTTCCTTTTACTTTATATCATTATAGGCATCTTAAAAAAACTGATCGTGACTTTCTTGCAACCTTTTCGTTACCTTTGTCAATAGTGTTTGCTTGTTGACATGTTTGCTTTCATTAGTGAATCTTTTTTTAGTCTTAAAAAAGGCAAAAAAAAAAAAGATTAATATGTATATATTTTAGTACATTTGATCAAATCAAATGAAACTAACATATATGATATATGTAAATGATAAAAGATATTGCCTCATTAGTCATCTCCGGCAACTTTTCTCATGTAGAATTATCTTCACATAAGAGCATTTTCGATAGTTCTTCCTAGCATATATTTCGTAATTTTTTTTTATCTTTTTTACTTAATTAATATAAATTAACCGCTTTATAGTTTTAGTTTTGGGTTGTTAGTAACCATGGATTGGCACTGGTTTTAGTTAAATGATTGTTGATCCGGTGTATATATTCGCTTCTTATCAATAAAAAGAGTCCAGAAAACCAATATAACATAATTTATTATAGATTATTTTAAGAATACAGCTTCAATTCTACCATAAATAACTTAGTAGTGATTATATATCGAACGACACTATGGAACCAACAAATGCAATGCAGAATTTCATTGTAAATAATTTCTAGTAATGCTTAGGGTTTATACCATTTGGTTGTTGATTTTCTAAAGTATTTTTTTATATGGTGCATATGGGATTTAATATGCTAAATGATTTAAAAATAACGTATTATGTTTAGTGAATCCGTATTGAGGTTACAGAAGAGATTAGTACAAAGTAAATTAAATATTTACGATCAGGCTGACAGACAAGCTTTAGTTTCAAACCAAAATCATAACAGAATTAAATTAAATAAAAGCCCAACTACAAACCCAGCCCACTATAAGGGATTTTTATACTATGTTCAGCATTTTCTTTAGCCCAAGGAAGAAGCCATCATCAAAATTCAAAATGAAGCAGGATTAGAGGTGTAAAAGAAACTGGTTTTTGGGCCTGCCAAACCAGTTCAGAGCCGATCAAAAGCCCAGAACAACCGGTTTTGGCCAACCCGGTTAGGGCCCCAACCCTAACCAGCAGTTTGTTTGGCATCAATTTGCGATTTCGTGGGTCAATCCGGTTTATGAACCGAATCGATTTGGGATGAAAAAAAAATTGTTGGAATTCCGTTTAAAGTTGCAAAAAAACCAAATAACAATTTGCCAAACCGGTTTTGAAAAATGGCAAACAAGCTATAAAGCCGTTAAGAGAGATGTTGGGGCTCGAATTTTGCACTTTTTTTTTTCATTTTAACCCCCCACAAGTTGGTACAAATATGCATGGGGTATTTTAGTTGAATAATAAAAAAACGCTCTCAACTTTCTTAAACGCTCAAAAACGTTTATTTACCCAAAAAAACCCTCAAATGGCTGGATCAAGTATACAATCTTCTGTTGGTTGTGGTACAACAAGTGACTCGGTCACGGTGGTTCGAGTTATTCCTACGAACAGAAACAAGAATACTTGGTGCAACTTTGAACTATGTGCATTGGCGAAGCTTCTCCCCCCCCCCCCAATTTTTCCGAAACCGGGGGGGGGGGGGGGGCGGAAACGTATATACCTAAAAATTTTCTATACGAAAGTACTATTCATAACACTAGGCGCCGAAAAGTTCGGGGGGTTGGGCGCCGCCTCGGAATAACCCTAAGCTGTGCCACTGACTATGTGAAATGTCGAGCGGTCTGAACAAGACTCGCTGGAAGTTTGTGGTTTTTTTTTTGTTTTTGCGAAAGATGCAAACTCAACTTTGAGAAAACACATTGCCTTGAAATGTATGTTTGTGCTTCGATTATGCAAACTCAATTTTATTTTCAAAAGATGCAATGTGACACCCCGCGAAAACGCTTAACGAAACTAGCTTCCTCAGTGACTGTTTGCTAAATTTCGGGGCGAGATCCCTCTTCAAGTTGGGGATGATGTCACAACTGAGCAAAACCCGCAACAACTCTGACTTCTCACTTCGTTTCTCTCACACTTGACGCTTGCCAATTTCGGGACGAAATTTCCTTCAAGTTGGGGATGATGTGACAACCCGAACTTCCGAGGTTAGTTTGTAATCTCGATTCCGCGCTATTTCTCTTTCATGATCTTTGCTTTGCTAAACGGGTTAAACATGTAACCTAGTCCGGCCCATACGAATCAAATCATATACGTGGTTTGGGCTTATCTTCGGCCCACACGACTTGGCAACAAACGATCGGCCCATTTGTGTAGGTGTTGCTTGATTCAGCTCACATGATTATGTTTATTTAATGTATCGGCCCATGTATCGCATATATATATATATATACTTGGGCTTGAGCCCATGACCGACTAAATGACCAACCGGCCCCAACCTCCTTGTAAATTAGCGAGCCGGCCCAACATCTCATACGAATTGTAATCTAAATCAAATTCAATCTAGTTTAAAACTATAACAAACTCCATATCTCTCTCTCTCTCTCAAACCTACCTACGGCAGCAGGAAACCCCTCCCCTCCTCGTCATCAAGGTCTGATTTCCGTATCTCCTACACCTTGGTTAGTATGTTATTTAATTCATGTAATCTGCTTGTTGCTATCTTTTAATGCTTGAACTATTGTAAGAATAAGATAACACTTAATTGCATGGAATAACGATAGATGGATTAGCATGAACCGAAACTGATTGTATGATTCTGATTATGTATTGCAACGTATGATTCTGATTAATTGCATGGAATAATCAATGTAGTGCTTGATTTAGATTGTGATGTTACCCGATGTATAGGACTGTTAGGAACTGTGATTTTATGTGGTGATAATCTAAGAGTAAAGGATAGGGTGGATCGAATCTTATATGCCTTTTGCATGTGATGTATGTGAACCGAATAAATTGATCAAATCAATTGGGTTACACATGCTGGCACGATTCATGGAATTCACAGAATATATATATATTTGTTGACTTGAATTAAACATAGGAATTGGTGTGGTTGTTTGTGAGTTGACTTGCATGTACCTCTTGAAGTGTGTGAAGGTTGATGATGTGGGATGATGCATTCTGAAAACCCCTGGTATGTCGGCCGCCCTTCACAAGTTAATTTCTAAACCAAGCCCCCATGTCCACCACTTGTGTTGGAGGTCCAATCAAAGTCCCACATGTATGCAAGTCATAAATGCTAAGTTAACCTTCACGTGATGTGTTTATTAGTTTGCATCATGTCTGTTGTTGATGGATTATAATTAATGCCAACTATGAGATGTGGATTTTGTAATGATAGTTCTGATCATGTGGGTTACGCATATGACTATGGGCCATAACACTTGATTTGAATTATGTTTAGAGGGCCGCATGCTGTTATGGGCTAACAGATTGTTTATGGGCCGCGTACATCGGTTAAGTATAGTGGGCCGCACCTTAATTCAATTAGTGCAATGTGCTACCAAGTGTTGTTGGGTAGGTAATGTTTGTGATATGAAATCATTTATGATCTGAATGCTTATAATGTATTATGTGAACTTGTATGTTGCTTGAAAGTAAACTGAACTGTTTGAATGCACGACGTGGGGAGATACGATTATGAGATGTGGGTATATTTACGGCTCGAACACGGGTTGTAACACGAGTGATAATATGTGCCATGCTTGTTCATTACTTGTATAATAAGAATATGTGATTTATGTGTGTATGTAACTGACTGGCATTGAAACTATATTAGGATCCGGGTGTCCAACTATTAACAAGTAATTAACCTTACCGAGCAAACCAAAGGTGAGTTCACTGCACTTTTCTCAAGCATGCGTCCCGGTGGTTTGGGACAACTGGTAAACATTTGGAAGGGAAACATTGGGTAAATAACTTAATCGGTTTTGGTTATTGCCTGGAGGGCAATGGGGGTGATTAGTTGATAGCGCTATTAGGTGGGAAACCTCACACCGGGCCGTAAGGACGGGCGTGAACTAATTATCTGGGTATGGCTATGGTTGTTAGAGGCACACTCCTCGGATACATATGGGCACTCTCCCTAGGGTATCTAACGATGGCAACATAGCAAACGGTCGTTAAGGGGTACCCATTCCCCGGATACTTATGGGCACACTCCCTAGGGTATCTAACATGAGCAACATCAAAACGTCAAACATCATAACAACAAACAACACATCATTTTGCAAACTGTTTTACTCACTTGATCGGTAACACAACTTGGTAAACAAACACAAACCTTGAACTCACCAGCGTAGTCTGACACACTTGTTTACATGCTTGTAGGTAATTACTGGAGGAACTTGGGAACTTGCTGTCTGATGCTGCTGGAGTGGTTATGGTCATGATAAACATTTATATTGATTGGGTTTCGACACATTTATACATTTATGCTTTTATGCTTCCGCTCAATACTTTAGCTTTGGTTAAACTTTTCAAACGTTATATTTATTTCAGTTTGGTAATTTATTATAACTTGTGTTGATATGATTGGTGGCTCTTTGTTGAATCGTTACACCTCCATTAGGGACACGCCCTAGGTGGTAATTTGGGGGTGTGACAGTTTGGTATCAGAGCCACTGGTTATAGAGAACTCGGTTTTAAAAACGTTTTCATAAAACCAGACTATAACCGAACAGTACCGAAATCAACCATGACACTCAGCTCCAGACTGCAAGGTTCGTTTCTCATCTACTATTGCATAGTATATCTAGTGTACACTTATGTATAGCATTACACATGAATGCACCCTTGGCACAGCAGTATGAGCCCTTATGTTACCAACCCCTGTTATGTGAACTGTTAGTGTGACACTACCCTTCGACTATTGTGATTTTTGATCCTATAAAACCTTACGCTTGCTATTTGAATGTGGGGAACCTTTTAGCGCAAGTTAAGAGGCACTGAGATAAGCATGCAAATCGTCTTATTATTATGGGTGCACACATAATAATAACGCGAGGTGCATGCAAGTCCCAGTGAGGCTTAACGAGCGTGGGAAGGGTTCTGCCCTATTGTGTGTAAACTTGGTAGTTTGTAGATTTCAATGTGATACTCGACTTTTACCTCATTTCGACCCTTAAGCTTCTCATGTTCTTTTTGGTTGTAAACATGATCTCGTGGGTCAAGTGTTCGACATTGACCTACTTCCCAATACTCTTGTAAGTTTTGACGTGGTCGTTGACATGGACTTGGTTATCTATGTATCAAGCAGAAATTCTTTGCAAAAAGAAAATCGTGCGTCCCCTCTCCCAGTGGGGAATGCTTATCAGTTTAAGATCATCGTAGTGGTGCCGTTGTTGGCATTGTCACAGTCATGAAAGCCCGGAAGTGTCTACGGAAGGGCTACCCTGCCATACTAACTCTTGTCACCGATTTGCCGCTTTAAGAAAGGAAGATCGAGTGTCTTCCACTTATCCATGAATTTTCTGACTTGCCTCCTGAAGAGTGAGTTGGTTTACTTCCGCACCGTTAGGCGGAATTTCAGATTGACCTTATGCAATTTCAGATTAGTTTGAACTTAAACCTAAACGTGTGTTAACCTTATTAAGTATGAACCTTTGCTATACGTAACTTTTGTTAAACGTTACATGTTAATATATTGATATTTAATAATCCCTAATTTACCAAAACAAACCCTATCTTTCTCAATCTTGGACGGTAGCCTCATCTCTCTCGAAACCCCCCTGAGGTCGACGACAACATCAAGAAAAGCCAGCCTAGTCGCAACCCTTTCTTGCGTGTTAACGGGTCGCCGTGTGTTGTTTGTCGGGTTAGTGTTCCATCATAGTTAACTATTATTGATTGACGCATGATATGTGTATTTAATTGTGTTATACATGGTGTATGCGTGATTTGTGTTCTGTTATCATGTGAGTATGTCGCTTGATGAATGAGAACCATGATGTTTTAGGGCATAGAACTCAGTAATTATAAAATGTTATCGTGTGACTGGTTTTGGTTAGTAATTCTTGATTCTTGCCTGCAATATTCATTGTCGTATGGTATTGTTCATATGTGATATTGAAGGTGTGATTTTCATATATGATTGATTAATCGTGTGATAATATGTGAATCCTTATGCATTGATTGAATAGGGTTAGTTGTCGTGGTTAATAATCTGATTTCTTGATCTTGCTTTATATGCATATCATGTTCCGGTAACCCTTGCATGATTTTGTTGTATATGTGCTTTGAAACCACCCACAGCCATGAGGAATTTATAAGGTGATCTTATGTGATATGATGACTGATCTAATGTGTCATGTGTATGGAATTGGTGTAACTGGTCTTGTGAGAAACCGGTTAGAATATATGCGAAAGTAAATGGTGATCTTAAGTTTGGTTCGTGAATTATAAGATAGTTGTTTTGATACTGGATGTTAAGATCGTATGCTTGGTATAATAAACAGAAATCCCTTAGGTTTGCTAAATACTATCACAGCTTCGTCGTAGGATTTTCGAGGGTTTCGCAACTTCAACCTCCTTAGCATAGCGGGGAGCTGTGAATCCCTGAGTAATAAAATCGGAGAACGTCCTTACAGCTTTTGAAACCCAACCCTACAACACGCGAAGCATCGCTTCTATCCGAAGGTGCCAATAATCCAGCGATATACCATGATGGTGTTACGGAGAGGAACTGCACGACCTACAACCTCCAGTGGGAACCGTGGTCATTGGATTTAAGTGGGAGGCATTTCTTGGACGGTACCGAGGGCACCAATTAGACCGATCACAAGGGCCTCCAGTGCACCCTTGTTTCAATAGAGCTAACCACGTGAAGGCATCGCTAGAATGGAACTTCCGAACGAACACGGGATTAGAAGAACTATACCCACGCTAGAAGTGAGGCAGTCACAGTTACACGCGTATGTCGTTTTGCAACACTAACCTTCACCCACCAAACTCTGTTTTGGACAAATGATACACTCGCGCGACCGCAATGTGACGAACCTCATTAATTCCCTATTTCTTTGATCCGCAGACTGATGTAACAAAATGCTAGCAACCATACCATGATTTCCATCGATCACAAGATTAGCCCCCAGGCGTTGTAAAGTATCTATAGATCGAGTTCGTCGGAACTCACTTCAAGCCATTGTTTCAGATCAATTTTCGGGACGAAAATTCTTTCAAGTTGGGGATGATGTGACACCCCGCGAAAACGCTTAACGAAACTAGCTTCCTCAGTGACTGTTTGCTAAATTTCGGGGCGAGATCCCTCTTCAAGTTGGGGATGATGTGACAACCCGAACTTCCGAGGTTAGTTTGTAATCTCGATTCCGCGCTATTTCTCTTTCATGATCTTTGCTTTGCTAAACGGGTTAAACATGTAACCTAGTCCGGCCCATACGAATCAAATCATATACGTGGTTTGGGCTTATCTTCGGCCCACACGACTTGGCAACAAACGATCGGCCCATTTGTGTAGGTGTTGCTTGATTCAGCTCACATGATTATGTTTATTTAATGTATCGGCCCATGTATCGCATATATATATATATATACTTGGGCTTGAGCCCATGACCGACTAAATGACCAACCGGCCCCAACCTCCTTGTAAATTAGCGAGCCGGCCCAACATCTCATACGAATTGTAATCTAAATCAAATTCAATCTAGTTTAAAACTATAACAAACTCCATATCTCTCTCTCTCTCTCTCAAACCTACCTACGGCAGCAGGAAACCCCTCCCCTCCTCGTCATCAAGGTCTGATTTCCGTATCTCCTACACCTTGGTTAGTATGTTATTTAATTCATGTAATCTGCTTGTTGCTATCTTTTAATGCTTGAACTATTGTAAGAATAAGATAACACTGAATTGCATGGAATAACGATAGATGGATTAGCATGAACCGAAACTGATTGTATGATTCTGATTATGTATTGCAACGTATGATTCTGATTAATTGCATGGAATAATCAATGTAGTGCTTGATTTAGATTGTGATGTTACCCGATGTATAGGACTGTTAGGAACTGTGATTTTATGTGGTGATAATCTAAGAGTAAAGGATAGGGTGGATCGAATCTTATATGCCTTTTGCATGTGATGTATGTGAACCGAATAAATTGATCAAATCAATTGGGTTACACATGCTGGCACGATTCATGGAATTCACAGAATATATATATATTTGTTGACTTGAATTAAACATAGGAATTGGTGTGGTTGTTTGTGAGTTGACTTGCATGTACCTCTTGAAGTGTGTGAAGGTTGATGATGTGGGATGATGCATTCTGAAAACCCCTGGTATGTCGGCCGCCCTTCACAAGTTAATTTCTAAACCAAGCCCCCATGTCCACCACTTGTGTTGGAGGTCCAATCAAAGTCCCACATGTATGCAAGTCATAAATGCTAAGTTAACCTTCACGTGATGTGTTTATTAGTTTGCATCATGTCTGTTGTTGATGGATTATAATTAATGCCAACTATGAGATGTGGATTTTGTAATGATAGTTCTGATCATGTGGGTTACGCATATGACTATGGGCCATAACACTTGATTTGAATTATGTTTAGAGGGCCGCATGCTGTTATGGGCTAACAGATTGTTTATGGGCCGCGTACATCGGTTAAGTATAGTGGGCCGCACCTTAATTCAATTAGTGCAATGTGCTACCAAGTGTTGTTGGGTAGGTAATGTTTGTGATATGAAATCATTTATGATCTGAATGCTTATAATGTATTATGTGAACTTGTATGTTGCTTGAAAGTAAACTGAACTGTTTGAATGCACGACGTGGGGAGATACGATTATGAGATGTGGGTATATTTACGGCTCGAACACGGGTTGTAACACGAGTGATAATATGTGCCATGCTTGTTCATTACTTGTATAATAAGAATATGTGATTTATGTGTGTATGTAACTGACTGGCATTGAAACTATATTAGGATCCGGGTGTCCAACTATTAACAAGTAATTAACCTTACCGAGCAAACCAAAGGTGAGTTCACTGCACTTTTCTCAAGCATGTGTCCCGGTGGTTTGGGACAACTGGTAAACATTTGGAAGGGAAACATTGGGTAAATAACTTAATCGGTTTTGGTTATTGCCTGGAGGGCAATGGGGGTGATTAGTTGATAGCGCTATTAGGTGGGAAACCTCACACCGGGCCGTAAGGACGGGCGTGAACTAATTATCTGGGTATGGCTATGGTTGTTAGAGGCACACTCCTCGGATACATATGGGCACTCTCCCTAGGGTATCTAACGATGGCAACATAGCAAACGGTCGTTAAGGGGTACCCATTCCCCGGATACTTATGGGCACACTCCCTAGGGTATCTAACATGAGCAACATCAAAACGTCAAACATCATAACAACAAACAACACATCATTTTGCAAACTGTTTTACTCACTTGATCGGTAACACAACTTGGTAAACAAACACAAACCTTGAACTCACCAGCGTAGTCTGACACACTTGTTTACATGCTTGTAGGTAATTACTGGAGGAACTTGGGAACTTGCTGTCTGATGCTGCTGGAGTGGTTATGGTCATGATAAACATTTATATTGATTGGGTTTCGACACATTTATACATTTATGCTTTTATGCTTCCGCTCAATACTTTAGCTTTGGTTAAACTTTTCAAACGTTATATTTATTTCAGTTTGGTAATTTATTATAACTTGTGTTGATATGATTGGTGGCTCTTTGTTGAATCGTTACACCTCCATTAGGGACACGCCCTAGGTGGTAATTTGGGGGTGTGACATGCAAACTCATGTTATATTCGGAATTATAATAAAGTGTAAACAACGGCAATTTACCAATAAAAGTAAAAATAAATGTGACGTATCTTTGGTGAAATGTACGTTTGTGCTACGATTATGTGTACATTACCATTCACAACCCGGTTTTAAAAAAAATATATATCTAGACATATATAAAAATATGCAAGTCACAACGACATATTTAGAATATGTTAAAACATCGTATCCAGAAAATTTAAAAAAAGAAAACAAATTATGTCCAAAATTAATCATAATAATAAAACAATATCAAAATGATATATTACCACTCATAGTCCGGTTTTGAAAAAATATATATCGTGTCGTATCCTAAATGTTATAAAAAACAAAATATGATCAAAATAAATGATAATAATAAAACCAACAACATCAAAATTAATTCTATTAACCAATAAAACGTATGTTAAAAAACAATACATGTGTTTTACGATAATAATTATAATTATAATTTACTATAGCCTAAATGTTATAAAAAAACAAAATATGATTAAAATAAATCATAATAATAAAACTAAAGAATCTATATATAATAAAATGGAGACTGAATGAACAGTAACAGTGATTTATTATTAAATTAAAATTAGAATTAAAATTAGAATTAGAATTAGAATTATTTAAAATTAGAAAAAAATGAACAGTAACATTATTAAAAGATGAGCAAATGATATCGGGTATAGGTACCGGTCTCAAATTCACCAAACCGGTGTATTTTCGGTACCGGTTCCGCACAGGTATTCACCGGTTTTTACCCTTAAATACCGGTGTCGTACCAGTACCGACCGGTACCGAACCGTACCATACTAGTTATATTAGGTACCGGTACCCACTTTTGGGGATTTCGGTAACGGTATTTTCGGTACCGGTTGGTACCGGACTCATCAAATACTGTAGCAACGCAGCAATGCAAGTAATTGCACCGTTTAGATTACTTTTCATACACACAGTAAGTAAACTGTATTTCGTTTGAATGAGGTTTTATATACACAACTTATTTTGCTTTCTTTTTTATCTTTTTCTGTAATGAATGAATTGTAGCATGTAAAATTAACTTGGATATTTAGAATATTGATGAGCAAATCGTATCAAATCCTGTAAACGAACCGGTATCGTATTGGTACCAAATTTACTATACCAAATCATTTTCGGTACCAATTTGGTACCCACCTTTTGGCGTTTTCAGAATCGTTACTTTCGGTTCGACACTGGTCTAGCACCATACCTGTATTTATTGATTTTTACCTTCAAATACCATACCGTATTGTAACGAGCATTTTCGGTGCCGGTACCTAATTTCGATGATTTTCCGGATCGGTACTTTCGCTGCCGTTACCGGTACCGAGCTCATCCATATTTTAACGTTTTAGCACCGTAATAACTGAACTGAAAAAACCGAATTTCCAATGTGTAGGACGTGTGGGTCCTATTATTATATATTAGGTTATTTAAAATCGTTTTTTTTATGACGGAGTGACTATCCTTACCACGTCATTTTATTTATGTTTTGATATTTGGTATCTGTTTGTCGTTGCTGACACGCCTTTTGTAGTCATTGGGTCCCGCCGCAACGCGCGGACGGAAAATAACTAGTTCTAATAATTAATAAAATGTAAGTTAAAAAATAATCATATATGTGTTTTACTATTATAAATCATAATAATAAAACTAAATAATTCTATTAATTAATAAAACGTAACTTAAAAAATAATCATATATGTGTTTTACTATTATAAAATAAGAAAAGCTCAAAAATTTATAATAATAAATAATTATATTTTTTTTTAAGAAATGAAAGGGTTAATTTTTTAACGTTCAATGGTAACATTTTTGGCCCCACGTGCACCAGACCAGATATCGCCAACTCAACTCCTCCAACGCATGACAAACCCACTTCTTCTATCCATGGATACCGGACTCTATCCGCTTTATAGCGGTGGAGATGCTCACATAAGTCATTGGCTATATATGCGGGTTTTCAATTACTTATCGGTTTTGCAATGGTTTCAATTTCTAGTAACACGTAAAGGTGCTTTATGATTCCGTATATCTCACGATCTGTTAAGCTTATTAACACTCTAACAAACAATATGAAATTTGTTTCGATCATGTTTTCTAGGGGCCAACAAATTGACTTATAACCTAACATAACATGCCACAATGTGCACTTTACCCATTAATGGTAGTTCCCATTTAAAAAAAGTTGAATATGCCTATAACGTCATCCGTAGTCATAAGGCCCCTTTGGGGGCGTTATGTGACATGTGGCATGCCATGTCATCACGGGGTTTTATGAGGCGTTATGCAAGTTGAGGCCATAGTCATAAAGCCCCTTTGTCATCATTACTCATTATTTTAATTTTCATTTTTTTAATTAATTTCTAAATCTTTTAAAATTAAAAATCATTTCATTAAATAAAAAAAGAGTACAATAAAATTAAAAAAAAAACATTAAATTAGAATAAAAAAAACATTAAACTAGAATTAAAAAAAAATTACACAATCAAATGTTATATTTTTTTTCAATCCGCTCCTTTTGTGCCAACGCCATTTTCAAAGCTTTTCCCGTTAAGTGGTCGTGCGGTTTCGAGTAGAACTCAAAGTCGTGAGCCCATTGTCTATCCCGCATAATCTCCGTAACTTCGCGGTTCTCCTCCATACGTTTAGTACCGAGTTCGTATATGTCTTGAAGTCGCTTGTTTATCTCCGAAAATGCGTTACTCATATCCGTTCCCATAGACATCGACGACGACTCGGGCTTTTTCGCCCGGCTTCTTCTTCCGGGCGGTCTTGATAGCTCTTCCACTGGCTCGTCATCCGGAATATCCTCGTTCACCTCGGTGTTTTGAGCGTCGGAGGTTGGCGTTTCGGGTTCACCCGACTCGTTTGTTTTGGACCTCTTTGACGGCCGTTTATTTCCCGACCGACCACTCGGAGTAGAGATGTTGGCCCATTTGGGGCTATGGCGAAGGATTTGCCAACACCTTAGATACGGGAAATGGCCATTAGCATCCGTATACTCGACCAAAGCCGCTTGCGTAATGTCTTCGTCCTTGCTTCCACTTTTCCATCCGGCAAAAGTGCGTTGGTACACGGTTTGAAAGTTCGTGCATTTTTTGTTTATATTGGTCCACTTGCCCGATATAGAGTCCGGTGGGCGGTATTCATCTCCTTTACCCATGAGATCGAAAAAAAGATCTCGTATTTGGGCCCAAAAAACGGATTTACTTTGATTGTTTGCTACAAAAAAAGATATATTGTTAGTCTAAAATTTAAAAAAATAAAAACAGAATATAAATAAAAAAATTCAAATAAATAAAATCAGAAAATTAATTAAAAAACTGAAAATAAATAAAAACAGAAAACAATTAAAAACAGAATATATAAACTGATAAATAAAAAAACAGAAAATAAATAAAAAAAACTGCAAAAAACACAAAAAAACACAAAAAACACAAAAAAAAAACGGAAAAACACAAAAAAATAAAGGAATTTAAAAAATATACCTATAACCGGGTCCTCCGACACATCGATCCAAGCGCGGGTTAACGCATACTCCTCATTGGACTCCCACGATATCACATTTTTTTCGCTCGGGTGGTGGTTTCCGCTTTCTTTTTATGTGGTCGTTTTCTTTTTCCCTTTTGTGTCTCCGCTACTTCGGGTTGTGTTTCCGGAACAACATCGGGTTCGTGTAGTGGGGAGCTGAAAGCTTGAGTCGACCCGAACGCTTGAGACGACCCCATTCCATCGGTGTTTTGATTCGGGTTCCACTTGTAGAGATTCGGGTCCCATGATAGCGGTTGGTTCAAAAGATTCATGAACCCGGGATTTTGTTGATTGTAATCGAGAAAACTGGAGCCGAAAGGGTTGGGTCGAGTGGGAACCGGCGACACGGGGCGAGTAGGATTACCACTTTGGTTTGGGTCCGCGCTTGATCGGGGAGGAATGAAGCCACGGTTGAATGGATGCATTGTATAAAAAATTTAAGGATTTCTAAAAAATTGGTAGAGAGAAAGAGTGTTTCAGTATGTGTGGATTTAAAATATAGGAAAGGGGGTATTATTTAAAGGAAAGGTGTGTGGATTTAAAAATATAGGAAAGGGGGTATTATTTAAAGGAAAGGTTTGAAAATAATAGAATTTTTTTTACATAAATGACCGTTTACAACTGTAAAAAAAACGAATACATTCAAATAACGCTGCTATAATAATCGCGCCTCTCAAATTTTTTGGGCCATAGCACCCTTCGTGGCGGTGTGCAGCGGCACCATACGGCGGCGCTATGGGGCTGCATACCGCCCCACTACACACTCTCTAAGTAAAACCCCTAAAGCTATTAATTTTTTTTAAAGATGTGAATTATTCGTGAATATCGAGAGATCTAGCATACGTTGTCTTAACCGGGTCCACGCTAGAGAGCCCACTCGCACAATAGATCCTCAATTTAAACCCCTCAATGAGAAACCCCTATCACCCAGACTCGAACTTGAGACCTGGAGTGGAAAACTCACACGGGCCTACCATAGGTGGAACTTAAATACCCGTATCCACCACTAAAGCGCTAGTCACGGTTAAAACCCCTAAAGTTATAAAGAAAATTAAAATAAAAGGTAAGCAAAAAGGATAGGCGCATTCTATACACACCCCCCCTCCTTCCTGATTACACCCCCCCTTGTGAGAGGAAAACTGCCGGTCCCACGCAGGCCCCACCTGTAAGTATGTGAGAGGAGGGGGGTGAAAAAAGTAAATAGGGGGGGTGTAAAAAGTAGCACCCAAAGGATAACTTATCACACTTCACTTTCCAACACGCATGATCATTCTTTAAGAAATTCAAAAGGACCATACATACACTATTCTCAAAAGGCGAGATCCCCCATCCCTCTAATTCAATTTTGCCACATTTCAACACTTTCTTTCACCCAACCATTGGCCTTCCTTCCTCCTATCAAGGACCCTACACTTCTAACTCACTTTGCATTAACCCTTTGATCATGGTTCAATCAATACCACTTGTCACCTTATCATTCATCCGCGTGTCATAAACTAAACCTTAGATGAAAGGTCCCTACAAAGAAAATTTCAATCATGGACTAGCATGAGACACCCATGAGTCTCCAACACTTTCCACTCCATACCCATAAACCTAAAATTATTGAACCTAATGGTGACAGGAGCAAAGAGAGCCCTCAATGATGCTTCCAAAAGCAATAGTACAATTATTTGTCGTCCCACGTATTTACAGTCCAAACTAAAGCCTCGAATGACAAAGAACGAAACTACATGAAACGTTTGATATGATAAAGAATATATGGTTTTTTAATTAATCGAAAGTAACGTCTCTATTGATAATCCAAAGATTCATGACTGAATCTGTATCAAGAAAGTGCATAGGTTGTTTATGACGAATCTTATGGTGCATAGGTTTTTTATGACGAATCTTGAAGTCATACATTTGTTCTATATAGAGATATCAGTAAAAACATTTAGGAAATGAAGGCTTGGCTATTGATATCTAAATTCAAACTACTATTCATAATCAGTGGAATTAGATTTAATAATTGGAAAATAATTATATGTTTTTTTGTATGCATAAAAGAATGATGGAAAATTAGATACAAGAGGGGCCACAATTAAAAGCTAGTACTATATAATGTTATCATCATTTGGTAACAAAAACAATCATATTTACAAGCACATTGCTCACCCAAAAATAGCCTTTACTTTCTCCTTCCCAATCTCCCTCTTCTCTATATATCTCTTTCTCCATGATAGAGTTATAGTTGAAGCAGGAGATAGATGAAGAACACCATAAGATGTTGTATTTCATGCATTCTTCCTTGTGGAGCACTTGATGTAATTCGGATCGTACACTCAAATGGATATGTGGAAGAAATAAGTGGGACAATACGCGCTGAGGAGATCATGAAGCTACACCCTAAGCACGTACTCAAAAAACCCTCTTCTCCGTCCTACACCGATGAAGGGACAGTTACTTGTCCAAAGATCATCATATTGCCACCTGAAGCTCAACTTAAGCGTGGCAAGATTTATTTCCTTATGCCAGTTCCTCCTTCTTCCTTGCCTGAAAAGACTCGTTCTAAGTCGTCTTCAACTACAAAGAAGAAAAAGAGTAGCCATAGTAATAATATTGGAAACGATAGCGAAAATAACAATTTATTAACGAATCTTCTTGTCTCGGATCGCTACTTGACTGAGATTTTATCAGAAAAGGTAAAGGATCGAAGGAGAGGGCGTGTTGGCGTGTGGAGGCCGCATTTAGAGAGCATTTCTGAGGCTACAAGTGATGTGTGAATTAGTGCCAGTTGTTCTTCATCGACATTATCTCTTTTAAATCGAATTCATTTATATCATACTCGTATTTGTATGCATCTTAATTTCTGTTATTCTTGTTCTTTTCTTTTTTGAAAATTTTGTATATACAAAAGGGAAAAACAAGAAATAACATGTGATCAAATGCTATCTTCTTTGTATAAATTTTATCTTTTTTTTTTGGAGCGGGTCCATTAATCAAATTGAAATGCCAATAATTAACATCATACTTATGATTCATGGTAATTATTGTAATTAACATCATACATTCTATAGTTAGTGCTCCTAATTGAATCATTACCAAAAGATACTCCTACTGGTTATATTTAGATACAGGCGTATATTATCTCTTTTTTTTTACCTCTTCATAGTTTGTGTTAAAAGTCCACTTTATCGGATCAGACGGACAATTTTTCATGGAGCTTTTGTTTGGTGGGCCAGGATGTGTCTTAGGTATGGACACGGGTTGGGAAGACGGTTGGCTTTTGTATTAACTTTGGCTAGGTTGAAAATATTTTAAATTCCACCCGTCAAATGACAATTGTGGTGGTGCAAAATACGAGCTCGGGTCATAATGCAGTAGTGGCAGAGATGGAATGTAGAAATGGATGTTGTTCGGGTTGTTTGGATCCATTTTTTGCAAAAGCGTAAGGAAAATAAAGGTTTATGAGAAGGTTGTGGTTTTTATTTAAAATTTTTGAAAGTTTAATATTGTATATATAGATGAGTATCTAAATGTTTACAAAATAATAGTTTATATCTTATTTTTTATTGTTACAAAATGGTAACACGAGAAAAATATTTTTTAAATCCTACTATTGCATTGCATGGGGAAAGTCTTGCAAATGTTCACATGTACGCGCTTTGAACGTTGGCGCGGTATTAAGATCACACAGTTTAGGCGTTGTTTAGTGGCGTTTAGGCCTTTCCACGCCGGACACACCACTCTGGAAACGGCGTGGAAGGCCGCGTTGAGCAGTGGCGAAGCTTGACGTTTTCGCCAGGGGGTCGAAAACGTATATACCCAAAAATTTTCTATACGAAAACTACATGTACAACACTACTTAGCGAAAAGTTCGGGGGGCGGGCGCCCCTCCTGGCCCCTTAAATGCTACGCCCTTGGCGTTGAGGTTGGGGCGAGAGGATTTCCACCGACGTGGAGGTAAAGAGTGGGTCGACGTGGCGTTGGCTCATTTGGTGTGGCATGTAGCCTTTGGACCCCAATGACACATTTTTAACAAAAAGTGAGTGCTACGTATCAAATAACGTCACTCTTCCATGCACCCCCCCCCCAATTTTTGCACCACGACACTTTTCTGACGCATGCTGATGTGTCGTCCACATGTCGCTTAACGCCTCATTTTCATGCTCCTTCACACCGCATAGCCTAACTGAGAAGCCACGCAGCCACGTCACAACATCCAGGCATGCTTAAGATGTGCTCGGCCCGGTCTTATTCTTCTACGATAAATTATGAAATTTTTTGTTTTTTTTTTTTTTTTTTTTTTTTTTTTTTGAACCAGTAGGAAATGTATACATTGAGAAATGACCCTTTTTACAATTACTAGAGAAAGTGAGTGAGATTTGAAATCAAGTTTTGTAGAAGAAAAAAATTCTTTCACTAAATATATCACCATAAACTAGTTATATTTTCATTGTTCAGATTTCAGAATGGTGGAAGACTGTTAAAATAGAAGCATACTCATTGATAAAGTTTATTTTAAAATAATGTAGGCTAGTTTGAGTTAGTTTTTCCTTACATGTTTTAACTCTTTTAGTTATTGGATTATTATACGACTAAAATCATATGGCTCATGCTCATGGCTTTATAGCCTAGTGGCATCTTGGGGGTGGGATAAGGCTTTGAGACTAATCGGTCCTGTGTTCGATTCCCACAAGGGGGTTTTTCCCACATTTATTGGGTTTCCTCCTGAATTGGTGTATAGGCATTATGCCCAGTGGAGATGGATATGATCGGGTGGTTCCGCTGGTGGCACGATGATACTCCAGTGGTCCGTCAGTGATCCAAATTTACCGTTCAAAAAAAACATCATATGGCTCATGAGCCTACTATTGTCACATACCAATTAACTAGTTAAGTTTACATGAAGTTTGGCATAATACATACCAAGGTTCGATAACATCATCGGTCATATATGTACAGGGGCGCAGGATTTTAGGGGCAGGGGGGTGGCCCGAAATATTTCGGTTTTATGTAGTTTGTAAACAAAATGGTAGCTAGTTTCTGTAACAAAAGATATATGAAATTTAATCCTACATTCATGTACATCTCAATCCAATAAGTTCAAAAGGAATTAACTTTTGTTGATGGAATGATAGTCCCCACAAAGCTTTTGTGGCCACTTTCATTTACAAGTGGGCATGTGTTAACACAAAGGATTTAAATATTTAATATGTTCTCATCCCACTTAAGATACATTGATTTATATTTTTTTTATAGCAATGCATCCTAAATTTGGGGTACTTTATCCTCTGGCTTTGTCGATTAATCATTTTTTTCGATTTATGTTTTGAAATTACCCGAGTAATATATTTTATCAAAACATTTTAAAGAAAATATGAAATATTTGTTGTAAAACAACGATCTATTAGCAACCAATATACACGATAAACATGAGAACATAGATCATGTAGAGAAAGAAATATGGAGAATGGGATAATTCTTATTGATATTGAGTCTCACCTATCAAATACATAGGACCTCTATATATAGGCCATGTTATTAATACAAGAGTAAATAAAAAGACGAGAGTTAAGAACGTGGAGAGTCACCATAAATAATATATTCATAACACTCCCCCTTGAGTATCCACATGATAAGTGAAAATAATATATCTACTTTTAATATGCTTGGTTGTCAACTTGATACGCTTAGAGATGTTGCCTCGTTAAAAACCTTGCTAGGAAAACCCAGTGGGACAAAACCTCAGCTAAGGGAAAAAGAGTGAAGCGCGTATTTTCTCCTCCTGATATTTTTGGATCAGGTATGTTGCCTCATTAAAAACCTTACTAAGAAAACCCATTGGGATAAAACTTAGTTAAGGGAAAAAGAGTGCAACTTGACTAAGTCTCCCCGTCATTTTAACATGTATCATTTAAGTGACGTGTGTCCATCTTCCTTGAAAGTCGAATAAAACTTTATAGCGAATGATTTGTCGCTTGATCCCTTAATGTGCAATCCTTTATGTTGGTCAATGTTGTATAATCTTCTAACGAGACTTTAGGTGCCTCCCTCCAAATATTATCATATGTCCACAACTGTGTTTCGTTACATTCCTACATCTACAAGACTAACCAAACTTGTTTTGATGGGTTAGTAAAATATAATCAAATATCATTTATACCTGAAATATTTCTTTGAACTCATTCCAATGTCTCTTCGCTTGACAAAGGTTATATCATGACAATAAGCTCAAGTGAATGATATTATAACCATTCATAACTAGCAAAACATATTAATGCACTTATGCATTTAACGATGGTACTTCTAGAATGAGAATCTCTACTTTGGTAGGAGATGATAATAGGCATTTCTTATAACAAATGACTTAACAAACTTTAACATACTTTAAGGTTCATCTATGTTGATACTAAAATATCCGAACATCATCTTCTAGATGTACTTGAGAGATTAGTAAAATATAATTACATATATACTCGAACTGTAGTTCGAGTAATAATAAGACCGTGCCAAGGTCATTCAAAAATTATCCCTCTAAAAGCTCGTCAATTTCTCTCAATGATGCCTAGACATCATTACTGTAAATTGCGATTATAGTGAACTTTTAAGAGTAGAATGTTCATAGAACATGGCTAGTTTAATCAAACTTATATCCCTCTTTATGAGAATATCTCGAGTTGTACAACACTCGTTTCGACTATTTAGTCCATATGTATTTTGTCAACTTCATATAATACATTCTTTGAGGTTTTTACATCATTGATGCTTCTAGCATTATCAATCCATGAGGGAATTTATTCCATCTTATCCAAATATGCATGTGTTGTCACTCTTTAGAAGTTTTGCTACATAAATTTGCTTATTTAACATATAGATATCTATATCATATGCAAAAATGTCATGAACCCTTGCTTTTATCTCCAAAATCCATACTGTACCATGCATGTACACTATTTATTGAGATATCACAATCACTGGGTACCAGTTTCTATGTATGTTTATTGGTGCACAAAATTAAATCATTAAGATGTTTTGATTTATCTTTAGTGAACTCAATTGCTTTAGAAAACTCATCAAGAGTTATCGTAAACAAAAATGAATCTATATACAACGATCATATTGTTCTCGAGAACTTAACTTTCATGATTTTGATCATTCAAATCCTTTAGGGACCTTCATGTATACTTTTAGTATCAAGTGATACATAACATTAATAGACGCACATCAATTCTCTCTCTATATTACCAGACTAATAAAATATTGGAAAGTCAATGCATCCACCACTGGAGAATACGTTTCCTTATAATCAATCATAAGTCTTTGTGAAAATTCTTGTGCCACCAATTTTGACTTATATCACTTAATCTGATTTTCACATGATTTGCGTAAAAGACACATTTGTATCTAACATATTTTACAACTTCAGTTGTATGGACTGTTGGTCCAGAAACTTTCCATTTCATTAGAGAACTAAACTCTGCCTTATTTGCGTCTTTCTATTTTGGCCAATCATTTCTTAATATTCATTCATAGGCAGATCTTAAATCTTGATCCTCATCATTTAATCATTTTAAGCGCTACATTATATACAAAAGTATAACGACGTCGATTTTTATTTCGATTCCATACATATCTTAGACATAATACAACTTATCGAGATCTCTTTATTTTCAGGTACCTGAGGTTCTTCTTGAACCATCATGTCTATTGTCTCTTCAAGAGACCCTATTCATATAACCCCGACTTAACCATCTTAATCACTTGCTCCAACTTTCGAGGAATTTTATTATTGGAATCGATTAGTCTACCATGCATTAGACGTGCAATAGACCCATCACAAATATGTGGTTGTCCTTCTGGGACACTCATCTTAATTGGAGCCTTAGCAGTTGGCATATGTGATAAATCACCTCTTTAAGGTCAGTAAATGTGTCTGGTAATAGATTCGTTAATCTTTGTAAATGAGTTATTATCTGAACTTCTGGTTCACACTTTTAGTTTTTGAGGATCAATGATAATTCATACCAACTCATTTCTTTTCCAACTGCTTTTTATCTCCCCCTGATGTTGGGAATGTTAATCCATTGATATGTATATCAAATAATTGAGCCGTAATTAAATATCTCGTCAATGGCTCTATTCATTATCATATATACCCAACCACTTTTTAAGGTCCCATCTTTGTGCATCTTGGTGGATCAATTTCAATATATGTTGCACAACCAAAATCTTTGATGGGACATCTTTGGTTCCTGACCAAAAACCAACGACATGGGGAGAAAGTATTATGACTTGTTGGCTTGATTTGAATTAATGTTGCATGTAAAATAACATGTCCATAACATATGAACTTCTACTCACATGATCATAGGTTTTGCAACCAATCATAGACGTTTAGCATTTGTCTCAACAAAACATGTATTCCAATGATGATCAATAACTTAGGAATCCAATTCATTATTACAACCAAAATAAATACGTCAATCTGGAATAATATGCTTGTGATCACATTAGCTAAGCCATAATCACACAAACTTTAGGTTGTGGATTTGATAACCATTTAGACGATGCATCGATTTAAAACACTAAATGGTGTCATGTTGGGATATGCATATCCTTTAATCACTTCCAGAATATTTAGGGATTCTTACCCTACTTTGGTTGGTGAATCATTAATTTCCCTTGAGAGCAAATATGACAAGTTTAATTGTCAGCAAGAATCTTTTGATTCTTCGTTAAGTTTCACAACATCATCGACTCGGTGTGGTCTAACCGGTCATGCCAACTCATTAAATAATTATAATCCATAAACTTCTGGTTTATGATAATATGTGCTTTATATACATGACTAAAAATACAAGAGAATAATGTATTATTATATTCATCCTTTTCACAAATTATTATTCTCATATAATCACTCCTTTTATTTGTCACTTGTGGTGATCATATTCTTTATTAACATGATCATCGTCGTATTACGTTTTTTATGGCCGATCTCATTATTAACATAACCATCTTTACAAGTTTCCCAATGATGTCCATGATCAATATATATTCACTTCATGGATCAGAGTAAAACCAAACACGTTTCATGTTTTTTCATTATTTACTCGAACATACGGATATAAAGTCGCTACAAACTTTTTTTTCACGTTTAATGACATTGCTACTTCAGGAGTATGTCTGTCGTAGATGTGACAGATGGAAAAAAAATCATCTAATTTTTCCTTATAAACAATTTTCTTGTCACATAAACTAAGAAATAATTACATGTTCGAGTCATATAAGATTCGATTATCTAACATTTTATGACCTTTCATAACTTAATAATGAGATTCAGTGAGTATGACACTTCGTGCGTCATATCTAAAGTATATACGGTCTCTAATGGGGGTGATAATAAACGACGACTTTGGTTTAATCATTCTATTCAATATATTATATATAACATATAGTAATATATAAAATACAAGGTATATGTAAAGTCAAATAATACAATATATGACGTTATACATGTCATCATATAACACGAGTTAATAATAAAACTTTATGAAATAAGATTTTTTTTAATCGCTAGGACCTAATATATATGTAATTCATATATCAACGTATCGTATCATGGTATATCCGGTTTCCAATATAATACATATACATATTTATCACTTAATTTAAAACATAAACGAACATAAATTTTTCATGGTATTATAAATACATAACCTGTCATCTTTTATTACTTGTAGATAACCTTATTTTTCTATAATAATCAATTTTGTTGTTCCATCTTAAGAATCTCAATTAAGTTACGAACACATCTTATGCCCGATAAATATTTCATACAATAAATTTATTCATGTATATAAAAGGTATTATACAATTACTAATTATAAATTTATGTAAATCTTTCTGTATGTAATATTGAAAGATAACAAACTAAAAGAAAACTTATACGATTGTTAAATATAAATATATGTCAACATTCAGATTCAAAACTTTTTTTTTACTATCAGTTTATTTATTTTCCAAACTTAGACGAATCTCATACATCTTAAAAAACCATAAGTAAATATATGAAAATGTTGATGATATTCTTTTTTTCATGAAAAGAAAACTATTCATTTTCACAAAATATACATGTATGATAAAATCACACTTTAAACAAGAAACACATAACATAAAATTAAAATTAAAATTAATAGTATTTATAACTAAAATAAAAGATTTTGACTAAAATCCCCGTTTCGCAATTAATTACGTATTTAAACCTTATTCAATAGGTTATTCATTATTATAATATAACTTAATATTTATTCGCAATTAATTACGCATTTAAACCTTATTCAATAGGTTATTCATTACTAGGCTATTGGGTATACTTTAACGCCCTTTAACTACATGTAGGCATCACCTCTTTCACCTTCATAATACACCAAGGAAATGGTTTAACCCCATTAACTCCCCTTAAAATTAATTAAAATACATATATATAGCATGTTGTTGTGTGTGTACAAATTTTGCAATGCTTGATTCTCTCCCTCTCTCTCCTAGTTAACATCTTAACATGTGAAGTTTTTAATGCCTCTTAACACCCTTCAGGAGCGGATTAACAAGTGTTAACGGATGCCAACTAGGATTAACACCAATGGATGTTAGAGTATACCTGGTGGCCTTATAATATAACTTAATATTTATTCGCAATTAGTTACGCATTTAAACCTTATTCAATAGGTTATTCATTATTATAATATAACTTAATATTTATTTGTAATCTGTTTAAGAAAATGAATTAGAAAAACAAAATAACAAGACTATACCCAAATAGATGATAAAAATAAGATGGAAATCCATAGATTAATAACTCCTACACGACACCAACCTGGACCAGTGATTATACTTCATTTAAATATTCTTCAACAATACCATTACAAAAACATGAAATTTATATGGTATTCTGATTTCAGAATAAACAAACATTAAAAGCAAAATAAAAATTATTATGTTTTAAAAGCCATAACACATCAAAACAATAAGCATACGCATATGTCAGAATCATAGCTAATACACATTACACAATACTAAATGAATAGAAGATTAACAAAAATATAGTAAAAACTTACTTAGAGGATGCTTTGGTTAACCATACTTTGATGAGTCAATAATAAATATAATCTCGATGATTTAGTAAAAAAAAATATAATCACCAAATACAATGTTTGTATCTATGTATATACAAATGTTTAGATATATAGACAAGGAAGAACTAATAATCAAATAAGAGATATAATATGATTTATACCAATTTTATAAACAACGGTTATATAACTCCAAACAAACTGTTTTTCCAATTCTACTCATCTATATTTTATCAACCACTTTAATCTTGTTTTACTAGCAACCTTATTCCAACAACAAAAGCTAAATAAGTATAATATAATCCCATAGTATTAGCAAATAGGTTTAAATTAATAAACTGCATAAATTATTTATTTTATTCTAAATTTAAATTCATTTAACTTAAATATTTTATCTTGCAAAATTATACATTGTAGTCCCATAACATAATCAATGTTATCGCATACATAGATTGTTTTAGTATTTTAATTTGAATAAAATCATCTGATCTTTCTTTTAAATCATGTTAGATTATTGTCATCTTTCAAACACCAGCCCTAGCCGCCAAAATTACCCCATAACATAAATATAGATTTGTGAATTAATTTGAAATATAAGAAGTGGAGCGGTGTACGACGGAGGTAAAGGTCGAGCGTGAACATAAAATAAAAATTGTTTACTAACAGTTACCTTTATGAAGGCATGGCAGATTAAACTCATTCAACAGGGCAGCAATGAACATTGATGGTTAACTAACCGAACAACAAAACACTAACGATGATGTGATCCAACTCCAAAGCAACTCGTGCTGATAACGTGTTGTAAAACAACGGTCTATTAGCAACCAATATACATGATAAACATGAGAACATAGATCATGTAGAGAAAGAAATATGGAGAATGGGATAATTCTTATTGATATTGAGTCTCACCTATCAAATACATAGGACCTCTATATATAAGCCATGTTATTAATACAAGAGTAAATAAAGAGACGAGAGTTAAGAACGTGGAGAGTCACCATAAATAATATATTCATAACAATATTTATATATGTAATAAAATTACTCATGTAATAAATGCATGTTTACGTACTTTAGCAATCTGATTTAATAATCTTCATATTCTGATGCACTATAGGTTCTACCGACTGTCATAAATTTCTACTAAACAATACACCATGAAAAGTTTCTTGAAATGACTTTACAAATGTTTAATGCAATTCTTAGGATAGACTTGCGTTATGCCTTATGGCTACTATGTCTAAACAAATAACAAGACCATTATTCCAACCACCATGTATACTTTGTTTCATCTATCCCGAAATCATGTACCACAAATCCCATCCCTTCTACTAGCCTACCAAAGGAGCTCCCAATGTTACATGTCACATATGCTCGACGGCATAGGAGTAAGACAATAGATATGTTTGGTTAACAACTGTGCCATGACCATGGTATGTGATTGGTTCCGTTGTCTATGATTGAGCTTGATACACATGTTCCGACATGACTCTTGCCAGATTTTACCCCTACTAGAATTGTTGTATAATATACCTCTTCTTGTATAATTCCATATACATACTTTTATCATCCCTCTAGTGCACGTATGTCATAAGGAACCTGTTGAACACGCATGTTTCTGTTAAAAAAATATAAACTAAGTTCCAATTTAATTTTCTTTATTATTAATTCTTTGGTTTAATATGATTGTTGTTGTTGTTTCATATTTGATACTGAGTTGGGCTGGATATGTGTTGGGCCGCAGGTACATGCTTGGGCTTAATCAAGATTCTACATGTGCTGGGCCGATACATGCTTGGGCTTTTTATGTCAAGACTAATATAACAGAGAAGTTCCAGTGCTTCGAGTAGTGTGATTCGCTCATTATCTGTTCATCAGTTTCCCTCTCTTTCGTTTGGCGATTAGGGTTTGTTAGCATCAATAATCACATACTCACCTTGAATCTTTGAAGTGTGTGTTAAAGTCTTGTAATTGCATGAAGGTTATCACGTTGATAATCTTTAGGAGTAGTTGAGAGGTGTTTGTGAGTGTTTCTTGTTGTAATCTGTTCAGATCATTCATTCTTTGGGTTTCAAAATATCTTGATTTGGGTATCTTGTGTTATCTTGAAGATCAACGTTCAGATCCATGTTTTATAACAGTTTCCAAAATGTTGTATGTGATTATTTGCATTAGTTGTGTCGAAATTAATTATTCTCCGCTCCACGTACTTGATGTCATTAACGTCTTTCTTTAAGTTGTTCTTGAGGAGCAAAATTATGTGGAGCAACCACCTTGTTTATTGTCGAGGAGGAGACCTTGAAGGTATATACACCGTCTCACCTTATATGTGGCCCAAGAGGTCTCCAAGGGTATGTTTAATCGGTTTTTATTCTTATGTGAGATTTTAAGATGGTTCATAGTAGTTATGATAACTTTGTTTTCATCGGACATCATAAGAGTATAAGGATTCTTTTAGTTGTTTATGTGAATGAAATCCAAATCATAAGAGATGATGAGGTCGGGGTGATCGAGCTCAATCAGTTCCTTTGATGCCAATTCCAGGTCATTTATTCGGTTGACTACAATTCTTCCATGGCATATAATTATCTCATCCTCCTCAAGGAATATTTCATTCTTAATGATCTCGTTTGAATCAAATGCTCCCAGTATGCTTGCCTTTGTAACAATTTTCTGGACCTATACTATACGCGTCGTATAGGGACCCTTTTTAGACTTTTTCAGTCTGAACTCCATGCAAAGTCAATAATATATACCTTAAAATCTCGGTACATGGTGCCTATATGACGTGTATAGCACTATACGGGTCGTATATGGTTTAATATTTGAACTACCATAGTCATATACGACGCGTATAGATCTATACGCATTGTATAACTTTACTTTTTCTCATGAATTTAATGCACTGAAATCCTATACGACGCATATAGCTCTCTAGGCGCCGTGTAGCTCTCTTAACCAATGCCAATTTAATAAATATACATTTATCACTTTGCCAATTATTTCATTAGATTTGAAAGACCTTATTCTCTCGTAGCTCCCATGCTTCCAGCTTTTGAAAATTTAGTTTGTTGCTGAAACTACGCCACGAGGCACGAGTAATCGTTATGACCCCATCCACGTGATGTTCTACTGTGGTAGTAGGGTCTTGATTTATTGATTTCAAAGAAGCTATAATTTTTGTATTTTTATGTTTATCTTTAATCGCTAATCCTTTTAAAACCAACAAAGTAAAAATGTTACGTACCCTTAACCCTTGTAGTCATCTAAACTATTTTTATTATGTTTAATTTTATACACCTTTTGTATACAGAAATTTATTTAAGCATAGGAAAGAACTAGTCTAACAATTGTTAAATACTTGTTGGCATAATAATAATAATAATAATAATAATAATAATAATAATAATAATAATAATAATAATAATAGTAGTAGTAGTAATAATAGTAATAATAATATTAATAATAATAATAATTGTTAGATACTTAGATGACCGTTTTGGAATTGTTAAATGGCCGTTTTGGAATTGTTGGGTCCCGCCGAAGGTTAATCTTTTTGTATGAAGATCAGTGCTGAATAGAATTCCGGTTAAGGAAGAGCTTATCAAGAGAGGAGTTTGCATTCAAAATCCTCTATGTTTGATATATGAAGACCAAGCCGAATCGGTTGAGCATCTGGTGTGTAAGTGCACTTTGTCGAAGTCCATCTGGTGGAATATATTGGCTTGGGTCAAGCTGCCAGTTGATGTGGAGTTTGGTTCATGCAAGGAAGCTATAGGAAGGAAAGGATCTAAGGTTTGGAAGAAGGTTATCAATCTTATTTTTCAATCAATCATGTGGCATATTTGGAAGGCTCGCAATGAGAAGGAGTTTAATGGGGTGCTGTTATCCGGGAATGTGGTGGTGGAGGATATTAAAGCTGATGCGTATCTTTGGTTAAAAAGTCGGTCTAAGTTTGATAAGCTGGATTGGGGTAGATGGGCGGACTTTAATGTTAGAGACGTTATTTCTTAGGTAATGCGTAGTGGGGCTTTATATGGTGCCCTTTTCTCTTATAACGCCCTCATAACGCCTCGCACACCATTACGGGCAGCGTTATGAGGCAAAAAAAGTGGGGGAGCGCGATCTATATAGCGCTGGTATGGGGGAAGTTTTCAAAATTTGGACCAATCAAATTTAAGCAGGGTTTTTTATAATTAATTAATAAAATTGAAAATTATTAAATAGGTAATGATGGGTAGGGGCTTTATGACTACGGACTCTAATGATATAACGCCCCATAAAGCCCCCGTATGACGTGGCACGACACGTGTCGCATAACGCCCCACAAGGGGCTTTATGACTACACATGGCCTTAGTTTGGGTTATGGGGGTGGTTGGTGTGTTTCGTTTTTCCTTTCTTGTATTGACACTTTTTGAGTTTTTACAGCATATGCTAGACCTGTTGTATAAATCATAGAATTTCGCTGTTAAAAAAAAAAAAATACTTAGATGCTGGGAATCTGTTGTATTAAATATCATCCTAGCTGACATTCAATTAGACGTCCATGACAACCTCGTGAATTTTGCAAATTGTCTTAATCTCAATACGTGTCCTTCAATTGGACCATCACTTGATTAATTGTTTTGATTTGAACGTTATATGAAAGATAATTGATGCTGAATATTCACGGAGATACAGGATACTTTCTTTTTCAAGAGTTCAATACATGTGTATACGGACAGTGTTTTTTTTTTTTTTTTTTTTTATTCTTGTAACTAAAGAATAGAAAAAAAAAACTTTTTTTATTTATATATATTACACGCAAATATATTTAAAAGTTATTTAATGTACCGGGTACCATCTTTTTTATTATATACTTTGACGACGGGCCAATGGGAAGCCCCATTTACCCCCTTTGGGCTGTCATCACACGGGCCCAACAGAAAAAGCCCAACAGGAAAAGCCCAACAAGAGTTTACCTTGCCCACTAAGGTTACCGTTATGAGCGGGAAAAAGGACCAGAGAAAGCAGGCAACATTTAACGTTTGATTAGAAGATGATCTTTTGCTGGAAATGTACCTTATCGCCGGAAACATTAAATAAGGCTATGATCTTACCATTGGGGGTCAGACACGTGTCTGAGCCCCCCGAAGACCATTAGGACCCGTTGGATTATCCCATCAAAATATCTCACGTGAAGGTTAAGGTTTTGGTGGTTATATAAGAGTGAAAAACGACGATCACAGGGACAACCAAGGTATCTCATGTACTACATTCACATTTACTACTCCCACATTAACTTCCGACCAACATTCCCACGCATTTATCACATAAACCACATTTATTAGATTCACACCTTAGAGGAAGCATCCTGGTGATCAAACTCATTGGGATAAACTCCTCAACTCTTCCGGCAAGTTTACTTATTCTCACGCCGGAGCTTGGTCACGGATCCCCCCTCTGGGGCCCTCCGTGGCGAGGCTAACGGTTTGTTCTTTTGCAGCAACGAAGGTAAAGGCTCTTGACGTCAGCGAAGATCCATCTAACGTCACTACGGGATTTGGGTATTCGACATTGGCGCCATCCATGGGACATCAGCCTGACCGGTGTTCCCACATCAAACTCCGACGTTAAGAGTAGCTTACCTCACCAACAACAACATGGCAACCCCACCCAACTCACGTATCACCCAGACGACACAGAATGATCCGGATCGGGTCACAGTAGAAGACATAACTCATGAAGAAAGCAACGAGAACCAGGTGGAAAACCCGGAAAGAACGGAACACAGCACTCCAGATTTTGTGGCCATGCATAGAGAAAAGTTAACAAAATGTCTCGAAGATTTAGAAAGACAAGAAAAGCTCAACAGCCTCAGGGCTAGGGTTTCCTTTGACACACCCTCCAACCAGGAAGGGACAGACCTTCAAAACAAAAGCAACAGTGGTGACCCACTGTAAACATTCATGACTGCCCTTAGACAAATGTCTTCAGAAGAAAGGGAAGATCTCATCGTAGGAAAAAAGCCAAAGGAGAAGAGAAAGGAAAGGGATAACCAAAATGATGATGGCCTGGATCAACCCTATCTACCACGCGATTTAGCTGAGGTCTCAAAGTTCACACGGAGAATTGCAGAAGCACCGATGCCCCCCAAGACAAAGCTACCCCCAAACTTTGACCGTTATGACGGGACAAGAGACCCCGAAGATCACCTCCATGCCTTCAGGGGAGCGGGACAACTGGGGCGATGGCCCATGCCTGTATGGTGCCACATGTTTGTACAAACTTTAACGGAGGGAGCCCGACTCTGGTTTGACAGCCTTCCCCCGGGGGGGGGGGTCAACAGTTACGAGGAGCTAAGCGAGAAATTTCTCAGGAACTTTGGTCAGCAAAGAAAGGTGGTCAAAAATCCAAATGAGATCCTACACATAAGGCAGAGGGACAACGAACGAATCGACCAGTATATGGAGAGGTTTGTCAAAGAGAGCATGAACATCAAAGATGTCCCGGAGGTCATGAAGATCAGCAGTTTCATAAACGGGCTAAAGCATGCACAACTATGTGAGAAACTGGGAGAGGAGTTCCCTCACTCGTTCGATAACCTCATGGACAGGGTCAGAGCCTTTGTCAGAGGAAAACACACAGTCAGCAAAGCCAAGGAGACGGACGTCACGCCTCGAAAGGTCACCCCAGCTGCAAATCCTCCTGACAAAGGTACACCTTATTCTAGAAAACCCACTTTTGATAGAATGTTGGACGACAGAGCAAGGCCTTCATACTCCCCATATAGACCTCGGGGGAGAGGTCCCCCTCCTTACTCTGATAATTTCACCCCTCTCACCAAAACCCCCAGCGAGATACTGGCCACTGAGAGGGTAAAGAACTCCTTCCCAAGGCCACCACCCATAAAACCTGGGCCAAAGGCACAACCAAACGAGTATTGCGACTTCCACAAAGGCTTTGGGCGTAAAACTGATGACTGCATGTATTTGAAGAGAGAGATAGAGGCTGCAGTGAAAACGGGAAGGCTGGCCCACTTGGTTAAGGAAATCAAGGAGGGGGGAGGGGATCGCAAGGGAAGAGATGTAAGGGAGCCTGGGAGGGCAGATGTGGATATGATTAGAAGGAGGAATGAATTCGATACCACCCGGAGTGTAAAGGCCAGAATTCTGGGCTCCCCTGACTGCATGAAAGTTCCCATCCTTATGCCACACTTGGAAGAAAACGAAGTGCAACGACTTCCCCTCAACATCTCAGCCATAATAGCTGGCCACAAAGTGTCCCGAATACATGTGGACGGAGGATCCGGTGTTGAAGTAATATACGAGCATTGTTTCCTCAGATTTGACAGAGATGTAATAGATCGGCTTGAGGAAGACTCCATCCCTTTAGTGGGATTCAACAACAGTGTATCGCACCCCCTCGGAAAAATCAGGCTCCCATTCACAGTTGGGGTAGGGGATCGGGTTCGAACAATAAACCTGACCTTCATAGTGGTTCGGACACCCTCAAAGTACAACGCAATCTTAGGAAGACCTGGAATCGGGGGCCTACAAGCACAGGCATCCACCCCTCACGGAGCTTTAGTGTTTCAAACACCGAAGGGTTTAGCCTGGGTAAAGTCCGCTTATGAAGTAATTTCCTCCGTATCCGAAGGAGAAGCATCTGAGAGGCCCCGGAAAGAGGGAATAGAGGAGTGGGTCCTTTGCGATAGATTCCCAGAACAAACGATCAAAGTAGGAAGTCACTTAAGTGACAAATGCAAGAGTGCCCTAAAGGAGCTGCTTCTCCTCAATATAGATGTGTTTGCATTCCAACACGGAGACATGATAGGAATCCCCAGGAGCCTAACCGAACACCGACTCAACACCTACACATGGGCGAAACCAGTAAGATAGAAAAAGCGAAGCATGGGACCCAACAAAAGAAGAGCTGCTTGTGAGGAAACCAGAAAACTGCTCAGGGCAGGAATAGTCAGAGAAGTAAAGTATCCGTCCTGAGTCGCCAATCCGGTCATGGTTCAAAAGAAAGACGGGGGATGGAGGATGTGCATCAACTTCCAGGACCTAAATAAAGCATGTCCTAAGGAATGTTACCCCCTCTCAGAAATAGACGTCCATGTAGACTCTTTGTCTCAGTACCCCAAGAAATGCTTCCTGGATGCCTATAAGGGATACCATCAGATCCAGATGTCAATAGAGGATGAAGAGAAAACCGCCTTCATCACAGACGAAGGGACATTCTGCTATACCAAGATGCCCTTCGGTCTTAAAAATGTTGGGGCCACATACCAGAGATTCATGAACACCCTATTCAGGGAACAACGGGGAAGGAACTTGAAGGTATACGTTGATGACATTGTTATCAAAAGCTTGACAGAAATGGCCATGATAGATGACATAGCTGAGACCCTTCACACTATGCAAGATGTGAATATGAAATTAAACCCCGGAAAGTGCTGTTTTGGGGTAGAGGAAGGGAGTTTCCTAGGGGTAGTGGTCACTAAAGGAGGAATCAAAGCTAACCCGGAGAAAACTCAAGCTGTGGCTGAAATGCGGTCCCCCAGGTCCCTGAAAGATATTCAACAACTGAACGGGAGGTTAATAGCACTAAACCGTTTCTTATCAAAGGTAGCCGACAGGACTCTCCCTTTCATGAAAGTGTTGAAGGACTGCCTTCAAACGAACAGGTTCAAATGGACCACAGAGGCGGAGCCTGCCTTCCAAGAAATGAAAACTTACATCTGCAAGCTCCCGACATTGGCCACCCCAGTACCCGGAGAACTCCTGCTCCTATATTTGTCCGCCTCGAAAACGACCATAAGTGCGGTCATGATGGTAGAACGGGTAGGGAAGCAGATCCCCATATATATTTAATCAGCAGAACACTTAAAGGCCCCGAGGAACGCTATATGCCCCTGGAGAAGCTGGCATTAGCCCTTGTTTTCGCATCCCAGAGACTCAGGAGGTACTTCCAAGGGCACAAGATTACCTTGATGACTGATCAACCTCTCTAGAAGGTACTCAGAAGGCCGGAGTTGTCAGGGCGGTTGGCTAAATGGGCTGTGGAGTTGGGGACACACTCTTTAGAATTTAAGCCCCGGACGGCCATGAAGGGGCAGATACTGGCCGACTTTTTAGCAGAAGTCCCTGAGGATGAAGATAGGGAACTTTTAAAATGGGAAGCCTTGGAGAAAGAAGAAAGAGAAAAGGAGGACGAGGCTGTGTGGAAGTTACTCACCGACGGGGCCTTTAGTGAAGAAGGTAGCGGAGCAGACATCACATTGATAAGCCCCAAAGGGATTGAGCTGACCTACGCCATAAGACTGGACTTCGAGAACACCAACAACACTGCGGAGTATGAGGCCCTCTTAGAAGGAATGAGGCTGGCACAAAAAAATGAAAGCAAGGCATGTGGAAGCTAGTACCGATTCACAACTGGTGGTTAAACAGTACTAAGGAGAGTATGAAGTCAAAGACAACACCATGGCTCAGTACGTGGCGAAAGTAAAGGAAACAGCCAAGGCATTCAAAACTTTCAAATTAGAATACATCCCCCGAGGAAGAAACAGAAAATCTGATGCCCTCAGTAAATTGTCCTCGGTGGCATTCGACCACCTAGCAAGAGAAGTCAAAGTGGAATTCCTGACCTCCCCTTCCCTCAAAACGAAGGAGGTAACTGTAATTGAGAATGTGCAGGAAACATGGATGACACCGATCATATAATTCCTCAGAGACAGAACACTGCCCGAGGGAGACTGGGCAGCCAGAAAGGTAAGGGTCAAGGCCCTGCAGTATGAGCTGATTAATGGGGAGTTGTATCGAAGATCATACCTAGGTCCATCCCTGAAATGTGTCGATACGGAAGAAGCTGAGTATGTGATTAGGGAGATGCATGAAGGGATTTGTGGAATGCATTCGGGGCCAAGGACGAATGCAACAAGGGCAATGAATGCGGGGTTCTATTGGCCGCGAATGTATGAAACAGCATCCGAGGAGATCAAGAGGTGTGATAATTGCCAGGTACATGCACCAATGACCCACCAAACAAACACCCCATGATACCAGTCTCAACGTCCTGGCCCTTCCAAAAGTGAGCTATCGACATAATCGGGCCATTCCCGGAAGGTCCAGGAGGGGTCAAGTATGTGGTAGTGGCCATCGATTATTTTACCAAGTGGATCGAGGCGAATCCCTTGGCAAAAATAACTGGGGAACAGATGAGGCGGTTCGTATTAGACAACATCATCTGCAGATATGGGGTCCCAAAGGAACTGGTGAGCGATAATGGCGTCCAATTTGCTGGAAGACCTTTTAAGCCATGGTGCGAGCAGATGCACATTCAACAAGTATTTAACTACGTCACCCATGCCCAAAGTAATGGATTGGTAGAAAGAGCTAATCAAAGTGTCATCAAGGGAATAAAGGGAAGACTCGGGAGAAAACAAAAGGGATGGCTGGAGGAATTACCATTCGTGTTATGGGCATACAGGACCACTCCTAAAAGTTGCAATTGGGAGACTCCTTTCAGCCTAACCTACGGGACAGAGGTTGTCATCCCAGCTGAGATAGGATCCCCAACTGCCCGAATGAGGCTCCGGGAGGAGGAGAATGAACAAGACCTCAGGATGAACTTGAATCTCTTGTAAGAAAGAAGAGAAATAGCAGCAATCAGGGAGGCCAAGTACAAGAGGCAGCTGGAAAGTTATTACAACGCCAAGATGAAAAAGCTCAACCTCGTCCCAGGGGATCTAGTCCTAAGAGCAAATGAAGGCAGCTTGCAGAAAAGCACCGGAAAGCTAGGCCCCAACTGGGAAGGACCTTACCGAGTCATATGGGCAAACGACAAAGGGAGCTGCAAATTGGAAACACTCGAAGGCAAGGAGGTTCCCAGAACATGGAACCTCATGCAGCTAAGGAAATATTATATGTGAGGGGTCTGCCCCTAGGAAAAATGGCCAAGAGCCACTTTTGTAACATTTAACTATCAATCTGGGGTCCCCCTAGAGACAGATCTTTTGTAACAATTAATGCTGGGAAGTCTAATCCCTAAGAAGTGAATGAAAAACGGACAGTCAATGTGTCCTCTTTTGACAAAGTAACGGGTATTATACCTAGGCAGACGTGCCTAGAAACACCATAAAACCTAACTAACAGGCAAACACATGTGTATAAAGCATGTCAAACATGCCAAAAGCCCGGCCGTGGGGCAAAAGGGTCTAGCTAACCCAAAGAAAACGGACAAAAAAGCAAACCAAAAACATAATCTCACATTATAAACTTGTCCAGTGATTGGCCTCGAACAGACAATCCATGTTTACTAGACAAACCACTAACACAATATATCTTTGTAAACTAAACTGCAAAAAGAAATCATGTTTCATTCATTTACAAAGCAAATGTACAAAGAAAAGCCTCAATAACTTTGGCCGAACTACAAAACAACAAAGCACGACAAGTTCAACCAAAAGAACCAAAGCTCAACCTCTTGTAAAATGGTCCAAAAGTCCCCAGGAAGAACACTGTCTTGATCCTAAGCAAAAGCCCCTGCAAAGCAACAAACATAACAAAAAGCATGCAAATAACAGGGCAACAACACAAGAGCATAAACTACATGATTAGCTACCAGGGAGGGCCCCCACACAAAGGCCCCCAAACACCAAAAGTTTAAAAGTATCCTAAGGCAAGTAGTTAAGTTACAACCATATCGAAGTAAATAAATGTTCAGAAATCACTTGGGGGCACCCCCAGACAAAGATGGTGGAGAGGAAGGGCCAACAGAGGAAAACAGGGCTTTTAACTCGTCAATCGATATTAAGGGATGCTCCAGGATTTTCTTCAGGATAGCAGGGGTCTTGCTTCCAAACTCCTCATCCAACTTGGACAACTTCTTCTTAGCTTTGGAGTTGTACAACGGATTCTCTTTTCTGCCTAGACCCTGAGCAGAGTAAGCATAACCATCCTTCAGACCGGCCTGGTAGCCAACATCCCGGTAAGCCCTGTATATCTCCTCTAAACCTCTCTTAAAATCCTCCGACTGGGCAATAGCAGCAAGGAAGGCTCCAAAACCTTCAGTAATTAGCCAATGCTTTTCCTTTGCCAACCGCTGATTGTCATCAGAAGTTACCCCATAGTCCGCATACATGGTGTTAAGTTGCTCCTGGGAAACGGAGCCAACTTCCCTCAAATACTTCAACTCAGCAGCCAACTCTTCCTTCTCCCCCACCAGCGCCGACATCTCTTCCTCCCAGGCTCGCTCCTTCTTCTCCAGCATGGCCCCAGCCCCTGGACAAAAAGTCAGAAAAAAAAGAAGGGGAGGGGAGGGGAGGAGGAAGGATTGTATACCTTCTCCTCCTGCAAATTCCTCTCAGCTTCAACCACTTGGCACCTAAGTCCGGCAGCAACAGATTGGGAAGCCTTAAGCTCAGCCTTGAGCCCTTCATTCGCCCTCCTCAGATCATCAATCCTCTGCAACATACCAGCACCCCTGAAAAAGCTCTCACAAAGGGACATGATGTACTGATCCTCGAAAAGATCATCCCTCAAAGCAGAGTTCACAAATTTATGTGAGGGAGGAACAACATGAGTAAGAAAGTCCCTAGCGGCCTCAGGAGTCCCTATCACTGAAGAATGAGAAACTTTCCATTTGGGAACATAGGTAAGGGGAATAGCGTCAGCAAACAAAGGAGCCAAAGGGGACCGACGGGTGAGACCCTCAGGCTCAGTGAGCTTGTTGGTCCCTGTAGCATGAAGAGGGGAGAGTTCAAAAGCTGAGGTAAAATGAGCCAGGCCTACTTCCGGGGTTTTGTCCCGTACCCGGGAAGATGAGGGACCAGTAGTGATCTCTATGGGATCACGAGAACTCCCCTACACCAAAAGAAACATCAGAAATCAAACAAAGATGAAACAGAATAAACAAAGATGAGAAAGGACCCACCAGCAAAGGTGCACTCACAAGGCTTGAAGACCTCAGATGTTTGGACAAGGAACCCTTGACCCCAACAGGGGGACGCTCAGAAGCAACTTTTGAAGGAAGGGGGAGCTTCTGCCCACTGGCACTTCGGAGTCTTTGACGAATATCACGGGGAGCGGGGGCTGGCTGAGGACTTGCAGATTTTCTCTTGCGAACTAAACGAATCTCCAGATCCTCATCATCGCTTTGACTAGAATGTTGAACAGGGGGAAGGTCAGGGGAACTTTCCTCCTCATCAGAAGGGTTCCCCTCATCACCCCCCACGGTGATAGAACCCCCAACCTGGGCAGATCCCCCGGTAACTGACACTGCCCCACTCCGACTCAGACCCGGAACAACTTCACCATCAACCACAAACTGCACATCCTTAGAATCTCCCTGAAGCAACCTCCACAAAGTCAACTCTGCAAAAGAAAGGTACTAAAGATGACTACACAGATACAAAGAAACAAAAACAAACAAATGCAGATCCAAGATGGAAAAATACCTTTTTTACCAAAGAAAGCTTTGGGACGAACAGGTTAAGAGGGACTCAACCCCCCCATAGCCGAAATACCCTCGGAAAAAGTGAAAGCCCTGGTAGGATTCTCATACATACGCTTCCACTGATCGGTCTCATTCGCCGATAAGGAAGGAACAGCATCTTCGATGGGGGTATCAACATCCCTAGGCGAAGGGGATTCCGACATCATAGCAGCAGAAACAAAAATAAACCTACTTTTCCAATCCTTCGGGTAAGTGGAAGTCGGCATGAAGGGTTTTGACACATTGTTCTGTCTCTTGGCAAAGGTAAACCAATCTCCATCTGAGATCAGCTTGTAAAACATGCAGAACAAAGGAATGGAAGGTTCACCGGAAATAGCAGCACAAGACAACTCGAAGTGCACCACTCTCATCCACCCTAAGGGATGCAACTGAGAGAAGTGAACCCCAAAATGACGAAGCAGATCGACTTTGAAAGAGGAGAGAGGATATCGAACCCCGCAAGAGGAAAAAGCCAGGGTATAAAGAGGAATCACGTCTGGCGTAAACACCGCCGGTTCATCAGGAGCCGGCAAGGTAGGGGAGAACTGTTCAGGGATGGCAAATGTCTCGACAAAAGACCTCAAATCCTTTGCCGTCAGGACTGACTTGATTACAGAACGGCCGGAGCGACTCATAATCGAAAAAAGAACGACGATCGGAGAAAGAATGGTGATCAAGAGGAATTGTGACGGAGAAGAAAAGGAATCAGAAAATTAAGATAGGAAATTTGAAAGGGTGTAGGGTATTTAAAGGAAATAACTGACGTGCAGGTAACCGTCCTGTCATCAGTCTCGTCAAAATTCAAAAAAAGGGCACGTGTTGCTAAGGGGATAACTCCCGCTATAGGTATACGGCGAAATGATGGCTAGTGGGGACGGTTAATTACAACTGGCCAGGAGTAGGCCCACAGGAAGGAAAAACCTCTCTTCGAACAGTTATGATTCAGCCCCGGATCATGAGCCTCGGGACTCAGAACCGGGGACTAAAGATGACTTGACGACGGGCCAATGGGAAGCCCCATTTACCCGCTTTGGGCTGTCATCACACGGGCCCAACAGGAAAAGCCCAACAAGAGTTTACCTTGCCCACTAAGGTTACCGTTATGAGCGGGAAAAAGGACCAGAGAAAGCAGGCAACATTTAATGTTTGATTAGAAGAGGATCTCTTGCTGGAAATGTACCTTATCGCCGGAAACATTAAATAAGGCTATGATCTTACCGTTGGGGGTCAGACACGTGTCTGAGCCCCCCAAAGACCATCAGGACCCGTTGGATTATCCCATCAAAATATCTCACGTGAAGGTTATGGTTTTGGTGGTTATATAAGAGTGAAAAACGACGATCACAGGGACAACCAAGGTATCTCATTTACTACATTCACATTTACTACTCCCACACTAACTTCCGACCAACATTCCCACGCATTTATCACATAAACCACATTTATTAGATTCACACCTTAGAGGAAGCATCCTGGTGATCATACTCATTGGGATAAACTCCTCAACTCTTCCGACAAGTTTACTTATTCTCACGCCGGAGCTTGGTCACGGATCCCCCCTCCGGGGCCCTCCGTGGCGAGGCTAACGGTTTGTTCTTTTGCAGCAACAAAGGTAAAGGCTCTTGACGTCAGCGAAGATCCATCTAACGTCACTACAGGATTTGGGTATTCGACATACTTTATGATACATGAGTTATATATATTAAAGTTAACTAAGAAGACGATAAAATCAATTTAAATGGCTACATCTATATGATTTTAGAAAGAAAGTGGATGTTATAATGATTAATTAAGGATTCTAATTTGACCATGCATATCAAGAATCTAGAGATGGATATTTTAAATTTAATACTCCTTTATTGAATACTAGTTTATAGACTCATGTATTACATGGGTTTGACAATAGAAAATAAAAGTCTTTAAGATAATCACAGAGTTGATCGAGTTCTTTGAGGAAATAAATGTGTTTCCTATTTATATAAACTTAAATAAGTTTTTTAATAAATATATTATTGTTGAGGTTGGTTGCGTTTGAAGGACATAACGATTATAAGTTTTAAATTATTTTTTATATTTCATATTATTTCTTGCATCACACATAATAAAATATAAATTTTGATATGAATACATCTAACCCTAATATGTATATACAAAATAAAAAAAAAATACAACACTACTCATTTTAAATGATGCGCTTAAGACTTTTGTTTTTGAATACAAAATAATTAGTATATTTTATTTCAAATTAATATTTTCTTATTTTAAAAGGTGTTATCAACGCAGAAGATAGAATGGAATTAGTTCATGATCTAAGAGTGTGTGTGTATATATATATTGTTTATACATATATTTAACATTTATGAAAACGATAATAACAAATTATAAACATGATAAGTTTTAAATTTTTGGTTTCGTCAAATAGTGATGGGTATATAAATTTTTGGTTATCCCATCTTTTTTTGATAAGTATGTTTTTATTTACTAAAATAGAGATATTATACTAAAGTATAAGTAATTAGATAACTAATATTAGTTATTAAGAATTAAAAATATTGAAGAGATATAATCATGAATATAACATTATTTATGATATATATTAAATTGAATCATTTAATAATCTTTATATTAATTTACTTATTATTTATTATATGGTTAAGGTAGCATGATAAATTGCCATATGGCATTTTGGTGAAATCCTTTGTTATAGAAAAATGCCATGTGGCATTAAACTTACTCTTTTATTAGTATTAGATTATGCAAATCTTTAATAATATATCTTTCACTGTTAATGTATGATCAATGTTCTCATACATTTTATTTGGGAAAATTAAGAGAATATCTTGAAACAAATTTTGAGTTACATGCGATAAAGGAAACATGTCTTCCCTTTGACGCCAAGGAAACAACTCATGAGTCGACCTATGAACAATGAACATCCAAGAATGAAATTAAACATACACGAAGTATACTAACTTCAACTTTGCTTAACCATTTGAGAACAATGCCCAACCAAAAAACCCTTCGAATATGTTTTTGTTTTCTCTAAGTTGTTCTCTATTATAGAGAGTGGGATGGAGTGGCGTTTTAGATGATTTCTTTAAATTATTCTCTAAAATCAAGAGATAAATTGTATACAGAGGGTGTGATGTGAATGCTAAGTAAACTCGGGAACATAACATAGTTATAAATTTTAGGAATTCAAAGAACTTCACTATGTAAGCATCTCGAATGTTCACTTTTAGACTCGGGAACAGAATGTAAATGCTAGGAATCCAAAGAACTTCACTATGTAAGCATCTCGAATGTCCACTTTTAGAAAGTTTGAAGTAGGTGTTGTGTCTAGATAATGCTTAAAGCCCAAAAACATCATATATGTTAGTGTTCAGTTTTGATTATGTAGCTAAATAAAAATAAATAAATAATTGCAATACCTCTCTTGGTGGAAAACTGGAAATTGACTAAATTTGACCAAGAGTGGGATTACGTAAATGTTTGTTGTAATCATCATTAGTTAATGAAACCAGATCTAACTATTAATGAAAATGACCTCAATATCATCCTTATTGAAGGACTGAGCCAACACATATCGACTGTGGATCCCTTTGTTTTCAGTTGATGAGCCATGCCCACTTTTGGCGAGCATGCGATCTATTGCAAGGAGTTACCCAAGGATAAAGACAAGCATGATTTAGTCAGGGATGTTCTATGTGATGTTTTAAAGCGGGCAAAGATTTCAGCTAAAAAAAGAAGGCTCCTATGAACTTTCTGATCAATTTGGTTAATTATAATCTTAGCATTTTGGTTTAGTTGAAGTTAAATCCATAAGGCTCAAATTCACTGTTGGTTGTTTTTTTACACATTCAAATGGATGCTTTGGGTGATGAAATAAAATTGAGTCGAATAATTAACAATGGACCTACTTAAATTGAATAAAATCGAGTCGAATAATTAACAATAAACCTAGTTAAATTGACCAATAGGTAAATTGGCAGTGTATGTGTTCAAATTTTACACAAGTTCGGAAGTTTTTATTCTTTTTAAACCAAACTTTAGGGTCTAGTGGTTAGGCTACTCGAACCCATTAATTATTAATTATACAACTTGTATATAATTAATTTTTTAACTATCTGTGTCCATTGATTAAAAAAAATCATATTTTTAATTAATTTTTTCAACATTCTGGGTTAGTTATAGAATTTGATGTTGTGTAGCTGACAATAATTTGATTAGTAGCTGGATGAATTGTTTCGCACTTCTACTAATTCTCCTATATATTAATAACAGAACGGAATGAACAGTAGCAACGTTATTTTGGTCAGTTTTTTGTATAACCAGTTTAGATATTTTGGTCAGTTTTTTTTATAACCAGTTTAAACGAGAGATAATAGTGAGAGAGAGATGGTCACTCTACCTGCGGTCATCGCCTCCGGCCGATTGTGCCTCCGACCGACTGTAGCCGGCCATGCCCTCTGGCCGACCGATCTAACAGCGCCACTTAATCACGACGGCGGCTAGGGTACCGGAATGCCTACAGGAGGCGGAGGTTTTCTGCAGAGGGGATTTGGTTTGACACGGCAGCGGCGACGGTGGAGTTTAGGGTTCCGATGACCCTTTTGGTACTCCGACGAGAAGCTCCAGGCCTGAATGTTATTTTCTCAGCTACAAGTTCATTTGTGTGGTTGGCTGTGACCACTGTCGGTTACTTCCACTATCGCCACCGCTATCGCCTCCGGCGGTATCGCCGCCGCTTGCAAATCTGAAACTCTAACCCCCAAACCTTTCTTTCTCTTACTGGGTTTCTGCTGGTGGAATTTTTGTGTGGTTAGCTATGTTTAAGCTGACGGTTGTTAGGCTGTGATGAGTATCAAATTCATATAGATCATTGATAAAGATGGCGCGGCAAGGGTGGTGGATGGTAGGTACAGAACTGCAACCCACCTTGCAGCCAGCTTCTTTTGGAACTCTGAGCCTTATATTTATTTTTATTGTGTCTTTAATTTTTAATGTTTCTCTGGTGTTTACAAATGTGTTGATACATATGTGTTTGTGGTATGCTTTTCGCTGAATTGGTTGATTTGTGATAAGGAAAACAGATTAGGTGTTAATCGATTGGTAAATTTGGTGTTAATTCTTTGTTGACAACAACTTACATCAGATCCTATTATAATCACTTCACTTTATTCCGTTGTTGTTTGTGTTTATCGGCTTTCATTAGATCTGCGTCTAATAGTTTATGTCATCTTTTCAACACCAATTGATTTCAGAGAAAGAGTGCAACTTTTTGTTTTTCTGTTCAAAGTATATCCCTTTAATCTATGTTAATTGATCATGTTAGATCAAGGTGTGTTTTCATAAATGTGTAATCAGCATTTAGGTTGTTAGTGGATTGTTTATGGAGGGTAAAAAAGGTTGGCGGGTGAGGTTTAGAGACGGCGAACCAGGTTCGTCCACGTACCCGTATCCGTGCTACGTAGTTCTGGAATGTTGAAGACAATGGTTGTCATTGACCGATTTATGTATCAACGGCTTTAATTTACCATGATCACAGCAAATTCATCGTGGATTATATGAAGATGTAATCGTGTTTGACCATGTGAAAAAGGTACTTGATAAGTCGATAGCATGATAGCATATCCTTTTCAAATCCATGAATGTTTATCATAATGTTCTTTTCGGTAAAGGTTTATTCTTTTAGAAAGCAATGCAGTAATTTTTTTTTACTTTTTACGGAACTGATTTGCGTACTTAGGATTTGTTATTTTTTCTTTCAGTATGCTGCCAGAGAGGCTCAAATTGTGGCCCAAGCCGGATGAAAGTACGCCATCCCCATATCTACAAATATGGCTGGTAGGGGTACCGGCATTATAGTGGGAGGCAATCCAAAGGTGTGTTGTTCTTTCCGGTTTCTCATGCATGTCATTTGCTCTAAAAGATAAAGAACGCGATTTATGTTAATTTCAGATGCTTGCAAAAGAAGTTATAGAGGACAACATACTTTCACATATGAGTCAAGATATTCCAGATATCGACTTTGAAGAGCCAATGTCGCAAAAGGTATTATCAAAAATGAAAATTGAGCCATCATCATTAGCTTTGCTGGCTAAGACTGCTCTAATGGGTTAGTGGTCTTGACCTTTGACTTCATTTCGTCAATCGAGAACCCCTTGTAAATGCACATATTAATGTTCTTCACTTCTTGGTACTATTTTTATTATTGTAGCTAAATATGTGGCCAAATGATGACTTTTTTATACTTTTTTCAAACTTGATAAATTATTGGCTTTTTATGTAGATTCTTTGTCCTGGGAGCAATAATGATACAGTGACCTTTTCACAGTGTTTGCACTGCTGGTCAAAGCTGAGGTTAAAGCAATGGCTTTTGTGGTTGTCGTTGACTTTGCTGGTTTTCCTACTTTGACCCAATTCTTGATAAAGCTATTGATAAACAAGAATATTTTCATGAGTTTTAGGTCTAATAAACATTAAAGCTACTGAAATGAGCAGCTACTTGTCTTTGTGGCTGTGTCTCTGTGATGTTATTGGAGCTGTTAGTATAGGTAGACTCCAGTTTTGTTCCGCCTCTTATAGACGCGTTCATGGGTAGCTCGAGAGATATTGCAGTCGGTCCTGTGGCAGTGGTCTCTCTGTAGCTTAGAGCTTTGTTACGAGATGAGGTTGAGCCAAATACACCTGAATATTTACGTCTTGCTTTCACTGCAACATTCTTTGCTGGAGTCACTCAAGCTGCACTCGAGTTTTTCAGGTAATATTAACTTTAACAAAAACTGTCGTTTTGATTCGAATCTTATATAGTTTTGGTGGTTGCTCTTTTTACAGATTGGGTTTTCATGGGAGGAGCGGTCGTTACCATCGCGCTTCAGCAACTTAAAGGGTTGTTAGGCATCAAGGATTTCACAAAAAAGACTGATTTAGTTTCGTTCATGCGTTATGTCGTCAACTCAGCACATCACGGAGTACGCAAGAGGTTGGGTCGGGCAATGGGATATTCGTTTAGTACGGGTTGACGTATGCCAACTCAAGTTGGATTGACCCGTAAACACTTTTATATTATTTTTAAAATCTTTTTATAGATAACTACTTCAATAATTATTTTTCAAAACAGTCCGCGCGCTAATCGAGGAGGTTTTTGTGTTGCAGATCTACTGGTTGGAGGGTGCTAGAGGTGTGACACGAAGTTACAAACGCTAGGTTGTCGTCGCAACGCGCGACGTGGGTAAAAAACTAGTTATATGAAAAAATGCATCAACATTTGTAAGTTGTAACCTCCGTCCTCCAGTTTACTTATTGGATATCTACTTTTGTAGTCCCTCTGTATATGGGCCTTTGAAGTGGGCTTTTCTTTATGCTCGGCCCATATGAACATGAATCATCAAGTCAAGAGATGATAATTTCATTAATCTAGTTTTAAACGATTCTTTTTTGGTACTTTTTTATCTTTAAGTGTTTAAATTTGCTTAGCTTAAACATTTTATAGTTACATAGATTTTATGATCAATTTTAATTTATTTGTAAACTGAAAGTGTTATAAAAATAGTATTTGTGGGTGGGTCTCCATATTAAACGTTACTTATTTTTTCATTAAAGTCCACCGATTTATAGGATTTGATTTTAAACCAGTTGTAGAAGATATTTTCCAAAACTTGTAGATATAATGTTATTGGGGGATTGATTTTTTCTTTTTGAACGGAAAATTAACCAAATTTGGATCATTGATAGACCACTGGAGTATCATCGTGCTACCAGTAGAACCACTCGATCATATTCATCTTCACTAGGCATAATTTCTATACAACAATTCAGGAGGAAACCCAATAAATATAAAAAAACCCTCCTTGTGTGAATCGAACTTTATACAAAATAGCTATCTTTTACTCAATTTTGGCTTACACATTTGTCAAATTAGCTTCCGTTTATAATGAACTAATATATTCAAAAGGAAAAATATGTTATAACCTATATCTAAGGGTCCTACTTTCTTACAATATCAATGCCATTTTCCCAAGAACGTTACTTTCTTACAATAAAGTCAACGCCATTAAAAAAAGATACATATATGGATGGCTAACGACACTTGGTCAAAAAAGTATTCATAGCTCTTGCAATTAGTAATCCAACTCCCTCAACTACCTTAAGGGTAACAAATAATTTCTTTCAACTAACAAAGTCTACAACACTCATTATTATAACTACAAAAAGTTACCATGGTGTTTATTTAGCTTATTTTGATAAGACTAAACGGTGTGGAGTAAAACGTTTTAGCGTCCCACTTTTAAATAAATGGTTCTTATTGGCCATCAAAGCTGCAAAATGGGGTCCAAACTTCACTCCTCTTTCATGTCCACCATTCTTCTCAAGAGAGCTCCTTTGGAGCGCCCCCCCCCCCCCCCCCTTTGACGCCCTTAGGACAATGTTAAGGACTTTATCAAGATGATGTGGAGAGTGGCGCCACTCCGTGCCGTATAGCCTAACAACCATGTAGGTGTAACCAAACTTTTAAGTCAAATTTATAAAATATGTAGATAATTATCTCTTAAATCTTGCAGCTGCCCAGTTCGTAATAATTATTAACCACATTTACTTCTATATAATTTACACACATATTAATAAGTCACCAAAACGTATGACTAGGAATAATATGATTTACGCACACATATTAATAAGTCACCAAAACATATGACTAGGAATAATAAGTCACTAAACATATCGATATAAGAATTACTTTTATTTATGGTATAACCAAAAAAAGGTTAGGTGACTGTATATGAAATTCACAATAAAATGGCTTGGACAGTTGGACGTCGTTTAAGTATTGCTTGAACGTAATTGGTTTTTTTTTTTTTCATTTTTTAAATGGCGACAAATTCAATAACACAACAAACCAGCACACAGCTGGAAGTACAGCAGAAATAAAAGAGACAGAACGTAGTTGGTGTTATTAGTGGTTCAGTTCGTTACATTATTTATATGTGCGAGAATTTGATAGTATGTATTGGTTCAGTTCGTTACATTACTTATTGTCGAAAATTTTTTAAATGTGATGAATGGAAATTTAGTGAGTAATATTAAATTCTACATATAGTGACAAACTCTTAAGTAGAGTTATTTATTTCACTTGTTTAATTTTCTATTAGTACTAGGGGGAACACCCGTGCGATGCACGACATGCATAATAGTTATTGTTTTTTCCTGGAACGACGACTGATATAGATAGTGCGTGACACGGTACGAAAGTGCGAATATAGTATAGATTTTTAAAACAAAAACCGGTTTTTTTTAAAGTTAGCCGTTTGACCATGGTTATTTTGACCAAAGTCCACTCCTCGTTCGGCGCTTTGTGGTAGCACTACCAGTCAAAAAAAAGGCCCAAAACGCCCGAGGGTACAGTGTTCCCCCGCGTTTTTAAGACGCTTTGAGAGAGGTTTGCGCCCCACCACATGTGGTCTCACAAAACTTCAATTCTATGGACGTGTGGTTTCTCAACCCTCTTCAAAAGACGTCATAGTTTTCAAATTTTTTTATTTTTATTTTTTCTTTTTCATTGTTTTAGATGGTGTAAAATAGATGTTATATATATATATTATACTACATACACATATACATATAAATTCAGTTTTGACATCTAAAAGTCAAATTGCAGGTTTTGTTCCCTTTTATAGATAAGAAAGCAGTTTATTATTTATTACTAAAATGTTGTATTAACTTTATTCTGCAACATATTCTTTATAAACTATGCTTACCTTGACATAACCTAATAGCTATATTTCCTTATTAGAAGTCTCTTATAATTGAAAATTAGTACATATTATTACCTTGCTGGTGAACACATTTACTCTATGTTTAGGGAACAATTTGATTAGGTTGCTGATATTGAATTGAATATCACACCAAATTACAATAGCAGTTTATATTGCTACTATTCACCCAAATCAAGCACCTTAAATAAGTCAGTGTTTCTCTATATTCAAAAAACGAACTATAACTGACGATTATTAAATTGCAACAGTCAATTCAATCCAAATACTGCAATAGAAACATAAAATCTACCACAATTCGTTGGTTAATCACGTATAGTTCTTAATCGATTAGAATCAGAAAAAAGGAAATTGACTCACCGTAACTTAAAATCAGGAAGAAGGCGAACAAAGGGGCGGAGTTTTTCGAAATCAATGACCCCTGTCTTTCATTGTTATTCCTTGAATGAGGTAAGCAAGACCCTATACTACACACTACATACACATACATAAAAATTGGGTTCTATATTATTTGTATAAACACCGATTGGAAACCCTCACATTGCATTTGATGAAACCCTAATCAATATAAACACACACACTAACACTCACGAATCAAATCGAATTTATAAAAGGAAAAATTCGGGCTGTTTTTACCTCTTGCTGCTCCAAATCTTCATTACCATACATTATCTTCATCTTAGAGATATAGATATTGCACTTAAAGGTCTCAACCATCAAAATACGATCCAAGGGCTAAAAAGTGGTTCCTAATTATGCAATGGTTATCATTTGAACCTTATTCCATGAGACTTGAGGTAAGATGCAAAGAGCATTCTTTTGAGTTTTAAACCATCTGTAATTAAGTTCATTATTTAATCATTATTGTTGCAATTATTAGGTATTATAGATAATAATACCCCATGAAATTACCTTTTAGTAATTTTCGTTTCTAATTGGTTAGCATCTTTTAAGTTTTAAAACCATTTATAGTTATAATTAAATTCATAATAACGTTGATTAAGTTTTTTTATATTTAATTATTATTATTATTATTATTATTATTATTATTTATTTTTATTTTTATTTCATATGATGTTCATCAACTATCAACTATCTGATAAAATTGCAAAAAAGGTTGTAATCTTATTTGTATGATGTGTAGCAATTACTAAACCAAATAATAATGACTTAATTATAAAATTCAATCAAGTAATCGGTTACGGAGAACTTGAAATGGAAAAGCAATGTAAATATGAGGAAGGTGATGATGTTCAACTAAGTCAAATGATTTAATTCTTTATCAAGTAATTTAACAATACTTAATTTATAAAGTTATCAATTTAATTGTATTTATTAATTTATACTCATGTAGAAAGACTAATTCCCTTTACTAACTTCATTGAGTTGTTGTACTATAAGCATAATATGTTGCAATTATTTAAATTTGGTTGGAACCCTTGTGAAATGCTTTGTACGATAGTATAGATAAACGCAATCAATTTAAATCTTTTGCGCGGGTTGAAAACATCCGAGCCCTTAAAGTTTGCTGCCCAATCCTGTCAAACAATACCTCCTCAAATATTTCCTCTGCATCTATATTGCCTATATATAGTATCAATTAAATCACACAAAAGCATCATATGTTTAAAAAAAATAGTAAAGTAGAAATTAAAAAAGGAAATACCAATAGGCCAAATAAATGTCTATCTCCAAATGAATAACTTTTCTCGTACCCACCCTTTTACACCTCCATATACATGAAGCTGCAAAAAGGAAAAAGACTATAAATTTATGAACAATTAAACAATACATTGGTAAATGGTTCCAGATACTATAGTCATGCAAGGGTACCTTGATGAAGTATGAAGTGTCTCTCTTTTTGTATCCAATAACCTGTGTGTATACTTTATATGTAATATAAAATCATAATTTGAAAAAAAAACCACTAAATCACCAAAAACATAATAAAACATTAATATAAACTCATAGATTATGTAAAAGAAAACTGTTATCCCATTTGAATATTTTAAGAAACAAACCAAAGTTTTTTCGAATAAATGTTGAAATGGGTATAAAAGAACACACCTTTCCACCAAGATAAATAAATTTCATATCAACTTATCTCTTTCTTATCTCTTTCTTTTCGACTCTCACTCGCACAATAGTAGACAAAGGAGTTGATGTTGAGTGAAATGGTGAGTTTATAGCAATGATAGGAGATTCCTTAATCGGTCAAATTTATTACATATTGATTGAAATTGGACCTTTGGAGTGCTTTTGCGGTTTATCCCAATAGGTTTCGTTTATTAATTGCATTTAAGAACCGAACTTATTATTGTATTATTATAATTAATTGTGATTATATTCTCATTTAATTATTATTTTATTTTCTTAATATTAATGTAGAAAGACCATTTCACCCCTTACTAACATCATTAAGTTGTTGTACCATAAGTATAAAAGATTATAATTACTTAAATTTGGTTGGTATCCTTATGAAATGCTTTATAATATAGTATAGATAGATAGATATAGATATAGATAATTATTTTTTTTATTTTTTAATATTAATGTAGAAAGACCATTTCACCCCTTACTAACATCATTAAGTTGTTGTACCATAAGTATAAAAGATTGTAATTACTTAAATTTGGTTGGTATCCTTATGAAATGCTTTATAATATAGTATAGATTAGGTTCTAGCATTAATGTACTGTACTATATGTTAATATGGTGTTTCATACATTACTTTGTTGCAAATTGTGTTGTTTTATTTGTAAATTATTATTATTATTTATAATAATCTAATTAATTTAGCCAAAATCTTGTTAATAATATATTAGAATATATATATATAGTTATTTTAATACTTTTATTATTTTAATATTATAATAATAATTCCTTTTTTTTTACTGTTTAACTTTAATTTAATGATTTTTTAGTATCACGGGGTGGGATAAGCTTGGTGTCAACCGGTACTGGTATCGAAAATACCGGTACGGTCTTGTTTGGTATCGGTACAAATAGTAATTTTAATATTTTAATAATATATATAGTTTTTTATATATTTTTATTATTTTATTTATAATAATAATTCTTTTCTTTACTTTTTAACTTTTATTTAATGATATTTTTATGATACTTATGATCTTTCGGTTTAAATTTTATCTTAATCTATTAAATTCTGATACTAATATCATGGATAAGTTCTTAATATTTGATATCATTTGGATCCCTTTACCTATTTTTTTATTATATTTTTTCTTTGAAAATACATTGTTGTGTTTTTATTACGAATTATATTTGAGCTACTTTTAATATATTAGTTACTTCGAAATTTAAATTTATGGTTACCTTGTCAAAGATCATTTTATAGAATAATCATAAGTTTGGAATAATTATCTTTAAACCAATTATTAAAACAAATTAAGATCAAAGTTAACTTTAAACTAATCTACCTTTATCTATAATATATTATTTTGTATAATGTGTTATTGATGATATTAATTTTAATGATTATTGATATATAATTATTTTATTTTATTTTTTATCTTATCTCTTATTTATTTAATATAAATTAAATGCAATTAATAGGATTTTTATAGGATGATGCATTTAAAACAACCATAAATTTTGGTTTTAAAATAGAACATATAACTAAACTTTAGAATATATATAGATAATAAACTTTTCATGTGGTGTATTGATTTCTTTTATGTCAATTGATTACAGATTTTATGGCAAAATTAAGTCTATAATTATGTTGGACTTTTCACCACCCATGACTTTTGCATACTTAGTAGGTTATGTGCCTCTTTTAGAGGCTAGATATAAAAAAGAGAGAGAGTAAATTGCCATTTTAGTCCCTGAGTTTTGTCCAAATTTGCCAATTTAGTCCAAATAGTTTTTTTTGTGCATCTGGGTCCCTGACTTTTACATTTTGTTGCCATTTTAATCACTTTGCCTAACTCCATCCAAAAACTCTATCTTTAACCAGGGGTATTTTGGGGATTTTCATTTTAAATGTTTTTAATTGCCATTTTGATCCAATTCCAAAAAATCAAAAAAATTCCAAAAAATCAAAAAAATTCCAAAAAATAATAAAAATTCTAAAAAATTATAAAAATTCTAAAAAATCCAAAAAATTCTAAAAAATCCAAAAAATCCGTTTTGGCGCGAACCGTTTCGAAGCTGAACCGTTTCGACGCGAACCGTTTCGACCCGTACCGTTTCGAAGCCGAACCGTTTCAAGCCGAACCGTTTCAAGCCGAACCGTTTCGACCCGTACCGTTTCGAACCGAACCGTGCCGTATCGAACCGAACCGTTTCGAGCTGAACCGTTTCGAACCCGAACCGTTTCGAGCTGAACCGTTTCGACGCGAACCGTTTTGACCCGTACCGTTTCGAAGCTGAACTGTTTCGACCCGTACCGTTTCGACCCGTACCGTTTCGACCCGAACCGTGCCGTATCGAACCGAACCGTTTCGAGCTGAACCGTTTCGAACCCGAACCGTTTCGACCCGTACCGTTTCGAAGCCGAACCGTTTCGACCCGTACCGTTTCGAAGCCGAACCGTTTCGACCCGTACCGTTTCGAACCGAACCGTGCCGTTTCGACCCGTACCGTTTCGAACCGAACCGTTTCGACCCGTACGAGTCGAAACGGTACGGGTCGAAACGGCACGGTTCGATACGGCACGGTTCGGTTCGAAACGGCTCGGTTCGAAACGGCTCTGTTCGATACGGCACGGTTCGGTTCGGTTCGAAACGGTACGGGTCGAAACGGTTCGGCTTGAAACGGTTCGGGTCGAAACGGTTCGGTTCGAAACGGCTCGGTTCGATACGGCACGATTCGGTTTGAAACGGTACGGGTCGAAACGGTTCGGCTTCGAAAGGGTTCAGCTCGAAACGGTTCGGGTTCGAAACGGTTCAGCTCGAACCGGTTCGGTTCGATATGGCACGGTTCGGTTCGAAACGGCACGGGTCGAAACGGTTCGGCTTGAAACGGTACGGGTCGAAACGGTTCGCGTTGAAACGGTTCAGCTTCGAAACGGTACGGGTCGAAACGGTTCGCGCCAAATGGGTTTTTTGGATTTTTTAGAATTTTTTGGATTTTTTAGAATTTTTATGATTTTTTAGAATTTTTATTATTTTTGGAATTTTTTTGATTTTTTGGAATTTTGATTTTTTGAATTGGATCAAAATGGCAATTAAAAACATTTAAAATGAAAATCCCCAAAATACCCCTGGTTAAAGATGGAGTTTTTGGATGGAGTTAGGCAAAGTGATCAAAATGGCAACAAAATGTAAAAGTCAGGGACCCAGATGCACAAAAAAAACTATTTGGACTAAACTGGCAAATTTGGACAAAACTCAGGGACTAAAATGGCAATTTACTCAAAAGAGAGATGTATGCATGAAGAGTCCTTGGAGCAGAAGTACTTGATGACCCATATGTTGGGAACATATAGAGATAAGTTTCTCTATACGACTTAACTACATTTCTATTCTTAATTTCTAAAAGGTCTAACACTATGTTTTTATCCGGTGTAACCTCGGGCGCGTGGCCTTCTCCGGCAGTACAAACTAGTTCGGCTGTTGTACCCTGGGAGACAGACGCGTCGTCTTTAGTAGAGGCGCGAAATCTGTTTTAAGGGAAGCGTGTTGAACACGTGCTTCAGCCACAATCGTCAACATTTGTTTATTATTTTTGTAGGAAATTATTGTACAAGAAGACGTGGTTCAAGACCTCGTTGAAGCCTAAACAACGGACTGAAACACAACGAACCATACAAGTAGACATGGTTAAAGATTAAGTTGAAGACTTTATCTTTTGAAGATATTGGTTTGAATCGATTGTTTTATTAAATATGTTGTAGTTCATATTTATTTTCGTTTGAATTGTACACGGTTCACGTACTACAATTTTCCAAATGTTTAAAGAGAGTATCTTTATTTTTTAGTAGTTATATTGATAAAATTGTGACCCATTTCCTACAAACTTAAAACAGATTTTGTGAGATTGTTGCTACAATCTTAAAACCTTATTTATAAGAATTTTGGGTTCACAAAAGGATTTATAATAATAAAAAGTATTTTTAAAGATTATGATCTTTCAAATACTTTTTTGGGAAACATGCATGTAGTACAACTAGTTGTGTTTGGATTTATTGCAATTGTGGTACAATCTTAAATCCTTCACCGTGATACAAAACACAAATGAAATATGGTTCAAACGTTTGGTCTTGAAACGTTTTTTTGGAATCGTTGGTTTTTCTAACTTTTGTGTTAGATCGGGTTTATAAGTGTAAACCATACGTTTTTTTGTTAACATTAAAATTCTCTAACGTATGCATTAGACCGGCTTTATTTTTATAAACAATACGTTTTTTGTAAACGTTTCATGTTCTAACATGTTTGTTAGAAATGATCATATTATTTATCTAATATGGTTCAAAAAAATGAATGTTAAAAATAGGTTTATTTTATATAAACTAATATGCCTTATAATGATTTTTGTAATCATTTATTTTTACACGTGCATGTTAGAATTTGGTTATTTATACAAACTGATAAGATTTTAAGCTTTCTAACAATTTTTGTAATTGTTTACTTCTAATAAAAGTGTTAGAAACGGTTTATAAAACCATTAAATTTGAAAATGATTTTTGTAATAATTTGTATTCTAACATGTGTGTTAGAAACGTTCATGGAAAGTGTTAGTTTGGAAGCAATTTTTAATTGTTTATTTTCTAACGTGTGTATTGGAAATGACTTATTTATTTAAACCATATATGTGTTTATAGCAAGTCGAATTAACATTTTGTGGAAATGTTAATATTTCTAACGTGCGCGTTAGAATTTCTTTCATTTTAACATGATTGTTAAAAATGGTTAAATACAAATGCTTTGAAATGTTTTATGTAAACATTTTATATAAGTAATTTGTTGTAGCATTGATTTTAATGAATATAAACACTTATATTATGCTTTGTATGGTTTAGAAATAAGAGGTCATACATTGAAGTAGATGTTTGATTGACTTCAAGGAATTAAATCACCATAAAGTGATGGTGTGGTACTTATATGAACTTATTGAAATTAAAATCCTTTACTAGACTCTTCATATGGAAGATAAACTCTTAAGTAGAGTTTTATGTCAATTTATTGGTTTTTATTAGAGTTTATGTCTCTAATAAGAACTCTAATTAAGTGAGACCTTTCTTCACCCCCATGTCTCTTGTATTAAAAGTTGGCTATGTGTCTAACTTGATGAGTTTGAAAAACTACAAGAGAAAGAATACAAGAATTAAATCATCATAAAGTGATGGTGTAGTTGAGTGGGATTTATCACCAACGTTAATTTGTGATTTCTAAATCTAAATGGTCATGTTTTATATAAAATGACTTAAATTTTCTAACACGTGTGTTAGAAAATGTGTCTCTCAAATAGAAGGTTAGAGATTGTACATTGTATAAGCCATAAGGAATGGAAATATTTTATGTAAACATTTAATTGCCTATTTTACATAGTTTTTAGAATTCAAATGGTTTGCTACTCTTGCTAGAAGTAGCATTTGTTGAACAAAGTAACAATCTCGTGAATATGATTTGGTGGAAAACAACTTGGTGTTGTCGTGAACAAATTTAATTGTTCAAGTTTGTTACTTAAATGTAGCATTTGTAACAACTTGGTGTTGTTTTGAGCAAACTTGTCCAAGTTTAAAGTTTCAAGATGAAATGGGGAACTTGTATTTACAAGTGCATGGAGTCTTATTAAGGGAGTACCTCAAGATATGCCATGGGACGATATCGTTGAAAATATTTCGGTCAGATTATAAAGTGTTGAAGATAAAAGCACTTTGCTATTTGATGTCTACATATTGTCTATGCTTCCATTTAAATTTCAAAAGTAATTGGCACTTATGATTTCGTTTCCTATGTATTTTATTGTTGTATGTTCAATATCTTCGGATAACACATGCAATTTTTTTACAAAGAAATAAATCACTAATGTTTGTGACGTATAAATTATTTTTGTGGAAAATAATTATAGCGTCGGTTATACATTGTTAAAAGAATATGGTTTTAAACGGATAGTACATGAAAATACTTGGACATAAACAACTTGAGAGTTGTTACTTTGACTAAAATTCAAAGACAAAACATCAAATGTATAACCACATCATGAGTAAGTAATGAAAGAACGTAGTGAGTATATTGAGATGAAATGCACTAACGACATTCATGTCGACATACTTCATTAGAAGTCATTGGAAAATTCACAAGTGTGAATTCTAACATATGAAAGTAAAAGTACTATATGTTATTGTATATCATTAATAAATCTTGCGAGATTTATAAGTAGATGCGTCTACCACTTGATTATTGTTAGATCTATATGGAGATTTTACCTTCATTTGGGAGAGCATCCTAAATATACATATCTCCTAATGAATAACAATAGAAGTGTGCAAATCACTTATGGCAAAATTATGAATGCCATGTTGTTGAGTGTCGATCTAGTTGACTCTATCTCACACATAATAGTGATTGTAGACGAGAAACATTCATCTTGTTGGTGATGAATGTGATCACCAAGTGACTTGGATTTAGACTTATGTTTAAGTCCTTATGAGTCAATGGTAAAGCATTAGAGATCAAAGGTAAACAAGTTATGTTCCTTAATTGAATAATAAAAATTAGCTATGTGCTATATACAATAATTTGTGAGACCTTCCAAAATATTGATGTTTTAGGATTATGAATAAGTCTCATTATTTTGTCTTAACAAGGGATGAATGTTGCAAAGTGATACTATGATATCCTTAGGGCCGAATGATTCATCTTCTGTTCACATCCTAAAGTATTGTAGTCTAAAGCATGCTAGACTAGTACTTGGTTAATTATGGGTCTTGACGAAGACTAATTAACCCTAAACATTCAAATGTGTATGAACACAAAAAGAATTTGTGTATAGACAAAGTTGAGAGAAAATTTTCATTTATTATAAGGAAAAGACATGTAACTTTTTAAGAGTTTGTTCGTAAAGCTAATGAGGAAAACTCATTGTCTAAGCTTATTCTAGATGTTAAATTAGAATTAGAGTAAACTTCCGTTTTGCTCCCTGTGGTTTGATCATTTTAACGGTCTTGCTCCAATAGTTTAAAAATAGCCATTTTCCTCCCTGATTTTTCTAACTTATCTTCATTTTGCTCCAGCCTCTAACTCCATCAGGGAGGAAACTGGCGACAAACTCGAAAGATTTGGGAGCAAACTGGCGACAAACTCGAAAGATCAGGGAGGAAAATGGCTATTTTTAAACTATTGGAGCAAAACTGTTAAAATGACCAAACCACTGGGAGCAAAACGAAAGTTTACTCTTAGAATTATTCTAAGTTGGTGACAAACTTATGACAATGGCATGTGTTGCTTTGGTCAACTCGGAAGCTTATGTAAGCTAATGCAATATGAGTTGAATTCACTGATACAATGAGGTTGATCTTGTTCAATCATATGTGTATAAATGTCGCCATAAGTGGTGTTACGGAAATGTTGATCAAATGGCAAGAAATGTGGGGGAGGATCCATTTAAGAAACAACCCTATATGGGTATGTAGAAATGGTTCTCATTAACCCATCTAGATGTTATCCAATAACACTTCAATGTGGGGTGTGTCTTGCATTTGTTTTTGGCAATAAGGATTTTGTAATCCAATCTAACATTGCAAATAGGCGACTAAGTGGAGGACACAAATGGCGTAGTGCATAATGGAGATGTGTTTGCCTTAAATGATAAATGTATCATTCTAAGACAAATATTATAACCAGATTCAGGTGGCCACTGAGGTTATAGTCTTAGAAGTTGACAATAGGCAATGTTAACTTTCGGGTTACGAACACGTCATGACAATTGATTTCAACTGCAAAGTTATCTTTAGTTACTTGTTAAAGACAAAGATAATGTTATGGATCCAACAACCTAAGGTTTTATTAGAGATCAAGTTGTGGAATGAGACTAAAGCCCATGGAAAAAGGATGTGTGAAGGAAACCTACCTTAGTTGACTGGAGATCCCAAGATCTAAGTTCAATAGGACAACGAATTCATATGCCTAAGGGTGGTCACTGTGGGGGCATAGCTGATATGCATAAGCTAGTATATATGGTCATATATACCCCCTAAACGATAAAAGGGTGTTTAAATACGTCCTAGTTCATTCCTATGAAATTCAGTGACAAATTGTGAGGCTAAGCATATTATGTGGTAAATGATTTGCCATAATCATGGTAACCACGATGCTTTTAATGATTTAAGAAGAACCACCTATGTTAGAGAGAAGTGGGGTCTCTTCGAATGGAATTGAGGGCACAATTCCTAGAGCTCTCGCAGAACCAGGAAAGTGTTCCACGACCATTATTGGGCACGACTATGAGGGGATGACCCGACTAAGGAGAGTATTGTGTGAAGTGTATTGTCGTCTACACAAATGGGGGCTTGTTCAAGGATATCGCGTCTACTAACCTCTAGGAGGCTAAGTATGCTTCATAACGGAAAGTTCAAAGGGAACACCTACTTATCCGGCAATACGCAACTGTCGAGGTTGCATTGGAAATTTTATGTGTTTTGATCAATCTCCATTCATGTGGGGGATTGTTGGAAATTTTTAAATGTGATGAATGGAAATTTAGTGAGATTATTAATATTAAATTCTACATATAGTGACAAACTCTTAAGTAGAGTTATTTATGTCACTTGTTTAATTTTCTAGTACAATAAACTTTTCATGTGGTGTATTGATGTCTTTTATGACAATTGATTAGAGATTTTATGGCAAAATTAAGTCTCTGAATGTCTTTTATGACAATTAATTAGAGATTTTATGGCAAAATTAAGTCTCTAATTATGTTGGACTTTTCACCACCCATGACTCTTGCATACTTAGTAGGCTATGTGCCTCTTTTAGATGCTAGATATAAAAAAGAGAGATGTATGCATGAAGAGTCCTTGGAGAAGAAGTACTTGATGACCCATATGTTGGGAACATATAGAGATAAGTTTCTCTATACGACTTAGCTACATTTCTATTCATAATTTCCAAAAGGTCTAACACTATGTTTTTATCCGGTGTAACCTCGGGCGCGTGGCCTTCTCCGGCAGTACAAACTGCTTCGGCTGTTGTACCCTGGGAGACAGACGCGTCGTCTTTAGTAGAAGCGCGGAATCTGTTTTAAGGGAAGCGTGTTGAACACGTGCCTCAGCCACAATCGTCAACATTTGTTTATTATTTTTGTAGGAAATTATTGTACAAGAAGACGTGGTTCAAGACCTCGTTGAAGCCTACACAACGGACTGAAACACAAGGAACCATACAAGTAGACATGGTTAAAGATTAAGTTGAAGACTTTATCTTTTGAAGATATTGGTTTGAATCGATTGTTTTATTAAATATGTTGTAGTTCATATTTATTTTCGTTTGAATTATACACGGTTCACGTACTACAATTTTCCAAATGTTTAAAGATAGTATCTTTATTTTTTAGTAGTTTTATTAATAAAATTGTGACCCATTTCCTACACTTATACGCGCTATAGCCATCAATATATAATAAAAACCATAAAAATGAATACCGGTACCGGTTTTAATAACGCCGTTGCCGGTACCGGTTTATGTCTAAATGGTTTTAAGTAAAAATTATATCGAGACGTTGATAAAACACATCGAAATGGCATACTCCTAATTTTATAAAACAATTTGTTCATTACTGTTCGAAACTTGGTTTTGAATAAATATATATCATACATACATAAAAATATGTCCATCGCATTATAGCCTAGTGGCATTTTAGATGTGAGAAAAGGCTTAGGGGCCATAAGGTCCTGGTTTCGATTCTCACAAGTGGTTTTTCCTAAATTTATTGAGTTTCCTTCTGAATTGGTGTATAACCATTATTACCTAGTGGAGATGGATATGATCAAGTGGTTCCGCGGGTGGCAAAGTGGTCCGTCAGTAATCCAAATTTGCCACTAAAAACATAAATAAAATAAGCACGTCACAACGGCATATTTGAAACTTTATAAACTAGGTTTTAAATTAAGGTGTTTACGCATCAATCATTATTACATTACTACTCATAATTCAGTTTTGAAAAAAGTTATAATGACAAGTAGATAAAAGTAGACACGTTTATGACAGCGGAATTCTATAAAACATGGTATATTAAAGGTAATAAGAATACAAAGCTGAAAGTTACTTATAATAATATAACAATTTAAAAAAAACAATAATAATATATAATAATTTAAACAATGGGATTACTATTTACTTGGGATTAGATCACGCAAAATAAATAAAACACCCTAGACCTAGGGGTTTCAGCTGTTGGATTTACACTTCGGCACATAGTTCAAAATCATAGAATTGCAATCAGAGTAGTGGAATGAACAAACATAACATCCCAATGTCAGTCATAATATATTAAACATTATCTTAAACAACCAAAAGAATAACGTTAATGATGTGTGAGAATATATTTATATTAATTTTAGACCAAGCTTTAAATTAGGGACTCACTAAAACTACACACAAACAGCAAGTATACCAGTCGTGCAATAGTGGAGACAGTAAAACCGAGTATCGAACCTAGGAACTCTATCTAGCAAACCTATTACTTACCTCCACCGAATTACTACTAACCTCTACCGAATTACTACTAACCTAAAATTGATTGGTTTTTAAGTGGATTTTTAACTAATTATTCAACCAAATTAATACTAACGATGTCGAAGACTCGGGAAAATAGCAAGTGACGATGTAACAAGTGAGAATGAACAAATCACCCAGGTAATGAATCCTTAATGACATGCAATGACTTCTAATCTGACAATTTACCAAGTTCTGATTTTAGACCCGACTACCCTCTCGTTAAAGATAGTTAAATCCGATAGTAATTGCATAACTAGAATTGTAACCCACACTCTTAAGAGCCTAAAAACCAATCTATTAAGAACAACCAAAATGTGTATTAAGTGCTAGATAGAAACAGTTTTAGTTAAAGATCCCGAATCCCACAACTATCAGACTTGTAAAAGTACCACTTAAACAATCTTTTAATCGAGAAGCTAATTTTAAGATGATACATTGAAAACCTAGGAATCATTAGACGTGAATAAACAAATGAATCCGACCTATCGACTACCCAAACTGTCAAACAACGAAAAGTTAATAACCTAGGAATCCCAAATCATCTCTCGAATCATTATGAAAGGATACTTTAGTTCGACTGATTTTAGTTGATTAATTAACTTACATTATCTCTAATGATATGCTCTAGACCGAAAACCTATCGATTAACGGCCTAAAAACGACTTTAATGCATCTAGGGTGAATCTCGTATTTTCAAACACATAAAAATCAACAACCAGTCAATAATCACAGCCAAACACAGGCATACATGATCATAATCAGCAACAAGATAGAATTATTTTACTTCAAACACAAACTTGATAAAAAAGTCAAACTCAAAAGTCAAAACATAGTCATTAGATAAGTAAAACCTTGATGGCTTTAAAAGTTTAGCTTCTAAACATCTTCCAAGTACCAAACAATCAAATTCAGTAGCAAACATTATGTCCTTTCAAAGATTAAATGAAAGAAAATCAAATGTTTGATTAACAGGTTGTTGTATCTTCAAAGCTTCAAACTTTATGACCCCTCTTTGATCAGATCACGTTCTTCAGCTACAAATCACCCTAAATTTGTCCTAGAGTCGTCTGAAAGTGGAAAAGTGCAAACTAGGGTTGAAAAATAGATTTATATAGGTGAAAATCAAGCTTTGCCAACTTAACTGATCTTGGCGCATTGTGATAAAGAAAACACAAGGGCTCACGACGCGCCAACACTTTATAACATGAAAAAATAGATGTAGGACATAAAGGGTAATTCCTAGACTTCCAAGGGCATTTTAGTAATTTTGAAAACTTTTCGTTCCTTCACGCATCGCGGGGCACAACTACTCCATAGCTCACGACGAGTCAACATTGATTGTCACCAGATTTATTAGTTTTTTAATTCCTTTTCTCCGTGTTCGCTCCCGGATGCTCGTTTCTTCAACATCGGGACCAACAAATATATAAACTAATAAATACAACCAAAACACTACTAAAAATGACATGTAAACTATACAAAATCATACAAATTACATAGGATAAATTGACGTGTTTTGCAATACATGACTTCCTTCTTAGTTCTCGCCTGCGAAATCTTGTGTCCCAACACCATGCCCTCCTTCACCATGAAGTGGCATTTCTCCCAGTTTAGCTTCAGATTTGTTTCTTCACACCAAGCAACCGTGCGATCTAGATTTCACAGACAAAGATTGAAGGAACTCCCAAAAAATAGAAAAGTCATCCATGAACACCTCCATGTAGTCAATGTTCATATTATGAGAGATTCCCACCATACAAAGCTGAAATGTGGCTAGAGTGTTACATAACCCAAAAGGCATACGACGATATGCAAAAGTACCATACGGGCATGTAAAGGTGGTTTTCTCCTAATCCTCTGATGTGATAGGGATCTTGAAATAACCATAAAATTCATTAAAAAAGCAATAGAACTGCTGACCCAATAGTCGCTCCAACATCTGATCAATGAAAGGAAGCTCGTGCATCGTTGAGTTTGCGAAGGTCGATGCAAACTCTCCAGCTTGTACTAGTCCTAGTGGGTATCAACTTGTTCTTCTCATTATTAACGACTGGCATTCCCCCTTCTTCGGTACCACGTGGACTGGACTAACCCATGCAAAATCAGATATTTGTAAATCAAGCCTGAGTTGAGCAGTTTGATTACCTTTTTATCACAACTTCTTACATACTAAGGTTTAGTTAGTGTTGAACTACAGCCTAAACTCGTCCTTTTTTGTCAACTAGGCAGATATAATGACAGGTAACTAAGAACTCGCATCTAGGAATGCATACCCCAGGATGGCAACTCCTTAAGCTTAAGAGACGAGGATTCTCCACAGAAGGCTTCTCCTCGGGCTCCCTTTAGAAATCTCTAACACCTCTTAATGACTCTTAAGCTCCCCAAATGCTAAAGCAGTCATCTCAATCTTCGGGTGATCTCTATCAAACATATGCGTATAAGAAGAATCAAGCTCATATATCTCTCCTAAACAACGACCCACGTGTGTCATTAATGGTGCATTTTGAGTGTCTGTTACCGTGTGAATACGCTAAATAGAGTGTGTGTTGAATATTGTATAGGTAAATATGTGTTTTAGGTGCGCATGGAATGAACCCACGTAGGAGTCCTACGTGAGAAGGAGTCCTACGCACGCAGGACTCATATGCACGTAGTGAGCGCAAAAGCATGTTTCCTCTAAATAGTAGTGTCATGTGCATAACTCCACAAGCTTTGGAGTTTTCTCATTTGAGAGGAGATCGAGCCTAATGCTCTCTCCCAGTTTTTATTAATGTATTCTCTTTCGGTTAGAAATGGAAGCCAATAAAATCGGGCTGACTTAAACGTTATACTGTCGAAATTTCTACCGAATTAGTATTTTATCCAAACTTCCGTCTAAACTCACCAGATCCTGCACTTATTGGATACTGATTCAATCGATCTAACAGTTGATTGAATCACCTGAGCTCATGCATTATGTGTCTTAGACGTAAAATCAACATTTAAAGATCAATTCACTGATGAAATTTCAAATTGAAGACATCATTGTTTTCAGAATTGATTTTCGCACATGTTGGAAGTGGTTTCAACATCAAATTAGAAGAAATGAAGATTTTAGGTCGAAAAATTGCAAAAAGTATGCAGAAACGCGAAAGTCCTATGTGCGCACCACCTGCAGGAGGACAAACGTATGAGTTATGCGTGCGCAGAAGATCAAACGCAGAAGTCACCCATGCGCAGGAGTCATATGCTCAGGGGTAAGGCATTTTTTAATCCTGGTGATGAGATGAGTGTCTAGGAAAAATTTTGTGATAGAAATTTTTTTCGCGATTTTAACGTTAAATACAAGTTGTTCGGGGATATGGTAGAGGATTCAGAGACAGTTTAAAGATAATGAAATCACGAAGTGTTTATAGATAGTGGGGTAGTCATGGAAACATATGCATAATGATATTATCATTTGGTGAAGTGACTATTTATGGGCCAAAATGTAAAATACCGCATTGATGAAAAACTGATTTCTGTCGAACTAGAAGTCAAATATTCCGCAAATTTGAGTTTTTGGAGAAAAGATAGACCAGAATTTGCCAAGTTAAAAGGAAAATCCTTGGTAATTTAGAGATGAGTTTTCAGAGGTCAGAATTTACCAAAAATGAGGGGGAATAAAAAATTCATGTCATTAAATTCAGAGCATTTTTTGAAATTCAGACAGATAATGACAGAAGATATGCAATAGTATTTGGATGGTTCTGACTCAAATTGTTTGGTGATAAATAGTATCTTGGATTCTTTAGTTCATGATCAATATGAATTCGGATTCTTTAGTTATTCATGATCAAATTGAAGTCTTTTTCTTCGTACAAGCCGGTATGCAGGAGATATCTGTGGTCATTGTGAGCCATCAGATTTCAGAGAGCTTTCAAGATATTAGATACACTATTGCTCTACTACATTTTTAATTTCTAAGCAAAGAGTTATTTTCTGAACTAACCGTCAAGGAATAATGATGTTTGAAGATTAAGTTGTTGTTGGGACTAACGGAGAAGATTATATATTTGCTATCGTGACTAAAGGAGAAGATTAAATAATTGATTTTGGAAGAAGGGTTGAAGATCATAATGTATTATCAGACAATTACTGATCCGATGAAGATTTGCTGATTGTGGAGATTACCGTTTACACTAATGAGTCATTCAAGTTGGAGAAGCATAAAGTTGATTACGGAAAACAAGATTTCATATTTTTGTGGGTATTCACTGATTTGAAGTCTACCAGTGTGGTGTTCGAAGTTTCTATCAATTGTCGGTTAGTTTTTTGAAGATCGTAGGATCGAGCAAGGAGTGCGTTAAAACCAAACGCGAATGTGGTTTAATGTCCAAATGGGAAAGCTACATTGCTTAATTTCAAATTCGTTAATATTTCATTAAGATAACAGCTTAGCAAATCAGAGGACTGGGCTAAGAACCGTGCAATGTAACATCCCATAATTTATAAGATAGGATGCTCTAATATTTGAAAGTATTATATAATTAGTTAAGGTAATTGTATTAAAACCTAAAGAAAGTTTATAAAATATGGAATGGGTTATAAGGGTTGATAAACCTAACTTGAGGGATTAGTAGTGTAACATTTAGAATTATATGACATAAAAATTAAAAACCCAGTATTACTGGGAATTGGGGGTCGCGACCAGGAAGCAAGAACAAGGGGGAAACCCTAACCTCATCAATTAACATCAAAATTCAGCAAGATTGTGAAGAATTCCAGCCATAAATCGAATACTTGTGCTTAATTATTCTCTAATCCAAGTGTGTTAAGCATAAGGTAAGATAGAATCTCATATTTTGATGTATGTTGATGAACTAGGGTTTATACCAATTCGTGAATCAGTATGAAATTAGATTGCATGTGAGTTAGAATCATCATGTAGAAGGTGTATTGTGCTTGAATTTGATTTACTAAAGATTTTGGGAAAAACCCACTTGTTCTAGTATGATAATGAGTAGGTAATTGATTAGTTGAGTAAATCTTCAAGTAAAATTGTATGAATGATAGAATATTGGTAGATTATATTGTGTAGAATGAATATTTGAACATGAATGGTTGATTAGGTGAAAGATGATGTATTCTAGTGAATTTATGCATAAGATACTTGTACATAAGGCTTGATAAGTAGTACGCATGTTAGGTGTTTGATGAAATGCCTCAATGATAATCTAAGTAGCCTTGAATAAATCATGAGTGAATGGAATTGTATGATGAAATTAATGTATTGTCAATTGTTATATGAGTAGCATTGATACTTGAAAGTATGGTTATGAATGTAAGGGCTATGATCTAAATAAGAATGATTACGTGTAGGAACGAAAGAAGAAGGAGCTAGTTCCGGATCACAAACAAAGGCTCAAGATCGAGGTAAGTTCGTTACTTACATTTTCAGTTGTGAGTTTAATTATTTGTGTCCCTTGATGATTTGATATTCAATTTAAGGTGTTTGTTTCAAATAAGAATGTGAAAGTAAGAATCCGTAGTGAACCATAGTGATTGGGTCGGTTCGGGTTCGAATGGAAGGGAATTTAATGGAAGTTTTCTCCTTAATCCGTACTAAACGGGTTATTGGAAATGAATGAGAGTTAGTATGCTTATTCAACTAGAATGAATTGGAATGTAATAAGAATGATTGGTAAGTTCTTTTGTAAATCTGTGAACATGTATTGTGATAGGATGAAAATGCCATGTGTACTACACTAATATATTTTGTTGAATGATTGTAGGCAAAGCACAAGTATAGTTGTCGTTGCGTCGCTCGGAAAGGAACACACCTTGATCACCCGTGATGCGCTTCCGCCTCTTTTGTAGTAACTTTAAAAGTTAAAAAGTTTTTGTAATGTCTAGTTGTGTTGAAGTCTTTAAACTATAACTAGTTGTTTGCAAATATTTAGTACTTAAAACTTGATGTTTGAAATGGTAGTTTGAAATGCTATGTTCTTTTTGATGTTTTATGGAAAGTGTCGTCATTCGAGTATTTTGATAAACTATAAACAGGGAAATTGTTCAAGTTATGAACGGGTCATGCCCAAATTTTAAATTTAGCGATTTGGTTATGTGTCGTTTTATAAATTTCAAGTATGAAATTAGAAGGGGTGTTTCAAGTTGGTATCAGAGCCTAGGTTTGAGGGATTCGAACACAATGTAGTGCCCGAACTCAAACCGAAAGCTCGCAAGAATGGGTGTGTTCGCTCCGAGACGCAAATAGAGGTAAAACTTATAAGAAAGCTTTATAGTAATTAATGTTACAAGTTATAAAGTGTTAGAAAGAGTTTTGAATATAGTAATAGTAATAAATGGTGCATTGGAATACCTAGGGGTTTGTAGAATTGAAACCGTGCACGAAAACGGTTCGGAATGGTCGAAAATATGAGGTTTGGGGTGAATTTCGTTGGGCACTACCGTAGCTTACGGTGGCCACCGTAAGCTACGGTAGGCACTGGGCAAAAACAGGGTTGCCGTAAGACAGGAGCGAAGGACCGTAAAGAATGAATCAGCACCGTAAGCTACGGTGGTCACCGTAGCTTACGGTGACTATCAGCTGCCAAATTTTTTTTATGTTGTTGGTTTGAGTACGGGGTTTGTTTTAATTAGTTCCTAAGGCCTCGTAAACCTTTGTTAAGATCATTTTGCATCAAGAATGTTGAAAGAAAATGTTTAATAAGAAAGAAGGAATGACTTGATATGAAATGGTCTAACAATACGACATTATCATCAAGGATGATAACGTGTAAAGTATGAATTATAAACAAATGAAATATGTGATAGAATGAGTATGTATGAGTCAAGAGGGATGAATAAAAAGGGAATTTTAATATATAGAATGAATGTTTTATGTAGATGACGGACACAAGTAATGTAGATGACGCTGAAATAGCCCGACAAGAGGCACTCAATAATAAGATGATAGAAGCGGCAGAAAAAGTGATGAATGCCAACCTCCCCAAGTTAGCTCAAGAAGTCGAGAGCCGAGTTTTGGGGGTTGTTGATGAGATGATGGCTAGTAAGATTGAAGAGTTAAAGGAAATGATTGAAGGATCCAGGACTAAAAGTAAGGAACGAAGATGTACATATAAGGATTTTATGGCATGTAATCCCTTTTCATATAAAGGGGAGGTGGATCCGATAAAGTGTCAAAGGTGGATAGCAAACGTTGAAGCTGTATTTGTGCGTAGTCGATGTGAGAAAGAAGATCAAGTAATGTTTGCTACGGGTCAGCTTCAGCAACAAGCCAAGGATTGGTGGGATACTAAATGTAAAGAGATAGGGGAAGAAAGACTCCAAACCTTAACATGGCAAGAGTTCAAAGAGATGTTCATAAAACATCATTGCCCGCAATCGGCAATTGATAGAATACAAGATGAGTTCTTGCATCTTCGTCAACAGAATGAGTCTATTGATGAAATTACCAATATATTCTATGATAAGTTGAAGTTCTGTGATGATTTCGTCAAATCTGAAAGGATGAAGATAAATCGGTATTATGGAATGTTGAAGGCCGAGTATAGGGAGTTCATTACCCCTTCAAAGTGTGAAACTTTGGGTGAACTCATCAATTTAGCCCGGGATAGAGAGATAGAACTGAAGCGACAAGTGGAGAGAGGAGAGAAACGATCTGCTGAAAAGCCATCAACTACGAGTCCATCCAAGAAGCCTAAGCAACACGACACTAGAAGTAAAGGAGGATCAAAAAGTAGTATTCCCCCATGCAAAACTTGTGGAAAGCTTCACACTGGAGAGTGTCTAATGGGGAAGAAGGGGTGTTACAACTGTGGGCAGGAGGGACATCCTTATTTTAAGTGCCCTAGTCCCGTAAGGACGTGTTTCAATTGCTTCACTCCTGGTCATGTGAAAGCTGAATGTCCGAAGCTTAAACAACAAGGGCAGAAAGATGAAAAGAAGAATGAAAATCAGAAGGCTCGGGGAAGAATGTTTCAGATTACTACCGAGGAAGCCAAGGTTTCACCGAATGTCGTATCAGGTATTTTCTTAATCAACCAAATACCCGTGAATGTGTTATTCGATTCCGGTGCTAGTAAATCTTTCGTATCAGATGAGCTTATGTGTTATCCCTCCTTTAGAAAGGAACGAATGCCCATACCTTTAGAAGTAGAAGTAGCGGATAGCAAAAGTTATTTGTTGTATGAAGTTTGTAAAAATTGTAAGATCACTATAGAAAGCGAAGAATTCGAAATAGACCTCATTCCTATGACTTTGGGGGAATTTAAAGTAGTAGTAGGGATGGATTGGTTATCCCGCTATCACGCGGAAATTCGATGCGAGGCGAAAGTCATTCATCTATTCTCACCTAGTGGGGCTCAAATAAGTATTCGTGGAGAAAGAAAGTTAGAGACAAAACTGTGCACGATTGTCGAAGCAGTTAAGTACGCAAGAAATGAAGGTAGGGTCTACTTGGCTTATGTTGTGGATACAAGACAGAAGGTACCTGAATTTGGAGAAGTAGAAGTGGTGAATGAGTATGCGGATGTGTTTCCGGATGAATTACCGGGATTACCACCTGAGCGAGAGGTGGAATTCCGAATCGAATTAAACCTGGGTGCCAAGCCCATGGCTAAAGCTCCCTATAGGTTAGCTCCCACTGAGATGCGAGAGCTAATGACACAGATACAGGAATTACTCGATAAGGGTTTCGTACGCCCGAGTGTGTCGCCTTGGGGAGCCCCGGTACTCTTTGTGAAAAAGAAAGACGGCACGATGCGCATGTGTATAGATTATCGAGATTTGAACAAGTTGACCGTGAAGAATAAATACCCTTTACCTCGAATAGATGATCTTTTTGACCAACTGCAAGGAGCAAGTTGGTTTTCAAAAATCGATTTGCGTTCGGGGTATCATCAACTTCGGATACGAGAAGAAGATGTTGCGAAAACTGCGTTCAGGACCCGATATGGGCATTACGGGTTTTTAGTAATGCCATTCGGGCTGACTAACGCCCCGGCCGCTTTCATGGACCTGATGAATAGAGTATGTCGGCCCATGTTAGATAAGTCTGTTATAGTGTTTATAGATGATATCCTTGTGTACTCTCGTAGTAGAGCCGAACATGCAAATCATTTGCGTGAAGTGTTAGAGATTCTTCGGAAAGAGAAGTTATATGCCAAGTTTTCCAAATGTGCCTTCTGGCTTAGAGAGGTGCAATTTCTTGGCCACGTCATTAATAAAGATGGTGTCTTGGTAGACCCAACTAAAGTAGAGGCTGTTGTGAACTGGGTTCCTCCTAAGAACCCGGGTGAAGTGAGAAGTTTTCTGGGTTTGGCTGGGTATTACCGAAGGTTTATACAGGATTTTTCCAAAATATCGTTACCTTTAACCAAACTAACCAAGAAGAATGAGAAATTTGTGTGGGGAGTTGAGCAAGAAAAGGCATTCCAAACTTTGAAGAGTAAGCTGTCTGACGCCCCAATTCTAACCTTACCCGAGGGTTCAGAAGACTTGGTAGTATACACTGATGCTTCACATCAGGGCTTGGGGGCTGTTTTAATGCAACGGGGTAAAGTGATAGCATATGCTTCAAGGCAGCTTAAACCACATGAAAGCAACTACCCAACACACGATTTAGAGTTGGCTGCAGTAGTATTCGCGTTGAAACTGTGGCGACATTATTTGTACGAAACTAAATGTACCATATATTCGGATCACAAAAGTCTCAAGTATTTCTTCGAACAAAAAGACTTGAATATGAGACAACGAAGGTGGTTAGAATTAATTAAGGATTATGATTGTGAAATCCTTTATCATCCGGGGAAGGCCAATGTTGTAGCAGATGCGTTAAGCCGGAAGGAATACCCATCACCCATACAAGTTAAGTCAATGAAATTGACTGTCACCCCTAAACTTTTGGAGTTGATCAAAGAGGCCCAAATAAAATCCTTAAATAGTGATCCGAAGAAGGAAAGAATGAAAGGCCTAATTGGGGAATTAAAAATGAATTCCGATGGCATCATGACCAGGTATGACCGAATCTGGGTACCTTGGTTGTCCGAGGTGAAATCATTATTGCTAGAAGAGGCTCACAAATCTCGTTATACTGTACACCTTGGAGCTACAAAAATGTATCAAGATTTAAAAAAAGGGTATTGGTGGCCTGGAATGAAACGCGACATTGTTAAGTACGTGGCTAAGTGCTTGACATGTTCCCAAGTGAAGGCGGAGCACCAAAAACCATATGGTAAATTGCAATCTTTAGAGATAGCAGTTTGGAAGTGGGAAGACATAACCATGGATCTTGTTACAAAGCTTCCCAGAACGAAACGAGGTCACGACGCTATTTGGGTTATAGTCGATCGACTTACAAAGAGTGCTCACTTCTTACCCATACGAGAATCTATTTCATCCGAAAAATTGGCAGAAATTTATATGAATGAAATAATTGCTCGTCACGGAGTACCCGTGTCTATTGTGTCGGATCGTGACACAAGATTCACGTCTCGATTTTGGCGAAAATTTCACGAAGATGTGGGCACAAACTTGCGACTAAGTACCGCATACCATCCGCAGACGGATGGACAGTCGGAAAGAACTATACAAACATTGCTAGATATGTTGAGGGCTTGTGTCATAGACCTTGGGGGTAATTGGGACAACCATTTACCGTTGGTAGAGTTCGCGTACAACAACAGTTACCAAAGTAGTATCAAAACGGCGCCATATGAAATGCTGTACGGTAGAAAGTGTAGAACCCCTGTATGTTGGGGAGAGATTGGACAACGAGAACTTGCTCCTAAGGATGTCGTGGCAATAACGAATGAAAAGATTGATCAAGTACGGTCTCGTTTGAAGGCAGCGCAAGACAGACAAAAATCTTATGCAGATAAAAGAAGGCGCCCTATTGAGTTTCAAGAAGGGGATCGAGTGTTCTTGAAGGTCTCGCCGTGGAAGGGTATAATACGTTTTCGTAAACGGGGAAAATTGGGTCCTCGGTACATTGGACCGTTCAAAATAATAGCCCGTATTGGTAAAGTGGCATACCGGTTAGAATTACCCCCGGCTCTAAATGGGATCCATAACACGTTTCACGTGTCACAACTAAGAAGATGCCTCGCGGACGTTACAGCGCATGTGTCACTGGATGACATTGAATTGGATGATAAAATGAATTATATTGAAAAGCCGGTGGCTATCAAAGATTCCAAAATAACGCATCTACGTAACAAGGCCATTCGACAAGTTTTAGTGCAATGGCAGCATCGGAAAGGATCGGATCTAACCTGGGAATCTGAAGATGAAATGAGAAAGCACTATCCGTCTCTTTTTGGTACGTATTAAGGTTTCGGGGACGAAACCTCTTTTAAGGGGGGTAGATTTGTAACATCCTATAATTTATAAGATAGGATGCTCTAATATTTGAAAGTATTATATAATTAGTTAAGGTAATTGTATTAAAACCTAAAGAAAGTTTATAAAATATGGAATGGGTTATAAGGGTTGATAAACCTAACTTGAGGGATTGGTAGTGTAACATTTAGAATTATATGACATAAAAATTAAAAACCCAGTATTACTAGGAATTGGGGGTCGCGACCAGGAAGCAAGAACAAGGGGGAAACCCTAACCTCATCAATTAACATCAAAATTCAGCAAGATTGTGAAGAATTCCAGCCATAAATCGAATACTTGTGCTTAATTATTCTCTAATCCAAGTGTGTTAAGCATAAGGTAAGATAGAATCTCATATTTTGATGTATGTTGATGAACTAGGGTTTATACCAATTCGTGAATCAGTATGAAATTAGATTGCATGTGAGTTAGAATCATCATGTAGAAGGTGTATTGTGCTTGAATTTGATTTACTAAAGATTTTGGGAAAAACCCACTTGTTCTAGTATGATAATGAGTAGGTAATTGATTAGTTGAGTAAATCTTCAAGTAAAATTGTATGAATGATAGAATATTGGTAGATTATATTGTGTAGAATGAATATTTGAACATGAATGGTTGATTAGGTGAAAGATGATGTATTCTAGTGAATTTATGCATAAGATACTTGTACATAAGGCTTGATAAGTAGTACGCATGTTAGGTGTTTGATGAAATGCCTCAATGATAATCTAAGTAGCCTTGAATAAATCATGAGTGAATGGAATTGTATGATGAAATTAATGTATTGTCAATTGTTATATGAGTAGCATTGATACTTGAAAGTATGGTTATGAATGTAAGGGCTATGATCTAAATAAGAATGATTACGTGTAGGAACGAAAGAAGAAGGAGCTAGTTCCGGATCACAAACAAAGGCTCAAGATCGAGGTAAGTTCGTTACTTACATTTTCAGTTGTGAGTTTAATTATTTGTGTCCCTTGATGATTTGATATTCAATTTAAGGTGTTTGTTTCAAATAAGAATGTGAAAGTAAGAATCCGTAGTGAACCATAGTGATTGGGTCGGTTCGGGTTCGAATGGAAGGGAATTTAATGGAAGTTTTCTCCTTAATCCGTACTAAACGGGTTATTGGAAATGAATGAGAGTTAGTATGCTTATTCAACTAGAATGAATTGGAATGTAATAAGAATGATTGGTAAGTTCTTTTGTAAATCTGTGAACATGTATTGTGATAGGATGAAAATGCCATGTGTACTACACTAATATATTTTGTTGAATGATTGTAGGCAAAGCACAAGTATAGTTGTCGTTGCGTCGCTCGGAAAGGAACACACCTTGATCACCCGTGATGCGCTTCCGCCTCTTTTGTAGTAACTTTAAAAGTTAAAAAGTTTTTGTAATGTCTAGTTGTGTTGAAGTCTTTAAACTATAACTAGTTGTTTGCAAATATTTAGTACTTAAAACTTGATGTTTGAAATGGTAGTTTGAAATGCTATGTTCTTTTTGATGTTTTATGGAAAGTGTCGTCATTCGAGTATTTTGATAAACTATAAACAGGGAAATTGTTCAAGTTATGAACGGGTCATGCCCAAATTTTAAATTTAGCGATTTGGTTATGTGTCGTTTTATAAATTTCAAGTATGAAATTTGAAGGGGTGTTTCATGCAAATAAAGACCTTAAGTGTTATTTCAAAGGGAACCTGCTAATGCAAATGCAAACCTGAATTTTTCAATCAAGCGGGAATTTGAGGACAAATAATAAACAATTGATTGAAGTTGCAAAATATTCAAAACACGGCCCTCATATTTCAAGATCAAGATTCGACAGCAACGTACATGGGGGAATATGTTGGTGCATTTAGTGTGTTCATTACTATGAATAGTACTTTCGTATAGGTATATACGTTGTCGAACCCCCCCCCCCCCCCCCGTTTCAGGAAAATTAGGGGGGCGTGCCTTCGCCAATGCCTGCGCAGGAGTCCTACGCATGCAGGACTCATACGTGCACGTAGTGAGCACAGGAGCATGTTTCCTATAAATAACAGTGTCATGCGCATAACTCCACAAGTTTTGGAGCAGGGGGCGAAGCGGCTCGGCTTGTACTTGTAGCGGCTCGGCTTGTACTTGTAGCGGCTCGGCTTGTACTTGTGGGGCAGGGGGCGAAGCGACTCGGCTTGTACTTGTAGCGGCTCGGCTGACATGTGTGGCGGCATAAAGCCGGTTCAGGTAAGAGGGACACGTGTCCGCTTGGTTGAGGCTGGATTGAAGGTGCATAAAATGGGGGTTCACTTGGATGGGAAGATGCATAAAGTCTGATCAAATGGCTATTTTGGTAAAAAGCTTGGTCAAGCAGCTACTGCCATAATTTTCCAAAAAAAAATTAGAACACAATGATCTATCAAATCCCTTGATTGATTGACGCTTGTGGCAGACAACCAAATTCATTCGCCCCTTTAAAACAATATCTTGTTCATTCACATGGTCGAGGTTTGCAAAAAGCCAAACTTTAAATATATTTTATATAATGATGATTTCCACCCTGATTTTTGTATATAAAAGCAACGTATAAATAATAATATTATTTTTTATAATATTCATGTTCAATGTTTGGCTAATTAAATAATATATGTTCTAATAAGAACAAAAATGTTTTGGATTCATTATATTATCGTTAAAAATAAGTTATGAGTAAAAGCCATGATAAATTTTTTTATGTAAATTACGCTCTTTTTTACTTAAATATCATCAACTTTCCTTTACTTTTTTAATGGGAACTATTTCATTGTATTAAATATAATATAATATAGAAAAATGAAAGTGATTTCTATATATAAAATTGATTACTTAAACAAACTTTTAGTGTATATAGTTGTATGATGTATCATATGATCTATGTAAATAAGTAGGTGTACATCAAGATTTATGCCAATGATAATTGCTTAAGATAATATACAATAGATTTATGCAGATGATAATTGCATAAGTTAATATACAATTAGGACATCTGCACTCTAGTTGATTAGTCTATATGTTCCTTATCATCGCCAAATTTTTATTTAGTATTAGCACCATTTTATTCAATTTAAAAAACCAATTTGGATTTTAATATTGTATTAATAAATATAAGAAGATAAAAAAAAACAAAGTATATTATTAAATATACTTAACTGTTATAAAATTAAGGAAAAAAATAAAACTTTGGAGTTCATTAATATTAAATTTTAAAAGACTACATAATATTACATAGCCTAAAATTAAAACATCACATTCTATATTTTGTAGAATGTCCGCAACATGTTTTCATGAAATGCGAGCATGTATTATGTTCTATTTCTACCATAGTTTTCTTCATTTTCCCCATTTGTTGCATCATTTCCATCTGTTTTGCTTTACACCAACCTTTTTTCGGTTTAATTCATTCAACTTATCTATTTTAGTGTCAAAAGGTTTCCATCACTTTCATCCTTTTTATAAGTATATTATCAAAAGGTTGATTTACCTGATCTTCAACAACCTTATTTTTGTCTTGTGAATAATTGTTGACCTTAGCCCTTTTTGTTGTATTTGGATTGGCCGCCAGAGGCTGTGGACCTACTTAGTCGAGTTCAAAGGGTCATGCATAGTAATGTTATGAGCCCGAGATCTATGGACATAGTTTTTAAAAGACTTAGTTTTGCTATTCAAAAAGGGGTAGCGGCGTAACTTGTTGCCCGTTTGTCATCTATCTGGATGTAAATTCATAACACGATTAATTAAAATATAAAACGGAGTATCCTCATTTAAGTTGAAAATTGAAATATATGTTTGCAACAGATGATGGTGTCTACCCTCCGTAAAACAAGCGTCTTGCTTCTCTTCTATACATGACAATTACACTAATCCGTCCATAGTGGACTACTCACTGACTAAGATCCAAATATGTTCATGCATGAACTATGTGCCTTTGTGACTTTCAACATACATTGCCTGAGTGGCTTTCTTTATTTGCTCATCAGACCGACTGCATTTTCTAGTCGTTGTCGCTTGGGTCATGTGGCTTTGAATGAATTTGCATTGGAACTTATCATATGCCTGCGTGACTTTTAGTTGTCATGTGTTTTCCATACACAGGTAGTACTTTTGTCCATGAGTATCTTTTTGGAGAAGTCGATGTCGAATGAGGAATTTTGCAATCTTGCTTCTTAAAGAGGTTTTTAGTTGAGGATATGGAGATTTATCCGCATCTACATTCACTATGAACTTTGTGTGGTGGATGTCAGAATATGATGAAAAAAAATCCTCCCCCAATCTAAAAGTACACATCTGTCCAAACGGGCCATCTCATTAGAGACCTCGCTTGGACAAGCACCACCATGGGTGGTTTGTGCATCTCTTGTGTGGTACCCGAGGAAAACCCATAGTCATTGTAAGTTATTTTTTCACTCCTCTGTGACTACTTATCAAATTTCAGGACGAAATTTCTTTCAAGTTGGGGATGATGTGACAACCCGCAATTTCAGGTTAATACTTTAACCCAACCATCGTTACTTTAGTCATACATTCATAGCACTGCATTTTACTAGGGTTAGTTAAATGAGTCTACTTTGGTAATTCGGGGAATTCTTGGAACACTCACATGATAACTCTCGAACGTTGGTGACTAACACGAATAATGATTACAAATGAACGGTTTATACGAAACTTATGTGTTGCATGACAAATACGTGAATTATATGCTTTAATTGTAAATTACAAGTTGTTATGTGCTTTGTGTGAAAGTTACATAGTTAGGGGTGCTTTATGGTTAAGTTAGAAACTTTAATAAAACTCCTCCATAACCCTAAACTCCTCATAATCCATCTTACGACAATTTCTAATCATCAGTTCTCTAATCATTTCTACATCAAGCTCACACACAATCATTGGCAATCCTGATTTTTCAATCCTTCAAGAACAAACCCTAGAATCAATCTAAGGTAATGTTTATGTTATACATGGTTATTCTTGTTCCCTTGATTTCATGCAAACCCTGGATGTCCAAACATGTGGTCTGTGGTTAATTGATCATGCTTGAATGATTGAATGTGGGTTTGTGAATGATGGTGTAACTGTTATCGAGTATTAGAATGCCATTGATATGATAGGATTGCTAAGTTGTTGATCTGATTCATAACCTTGTTGATATTTGCGATTAGGGTTTGATTGTAGAAACTGTTACATTGAATTGCTTGTTTCGTATAACTGAGGGTTTACAACTGATTCGACTTTGTGAAGTCACAAAGTAGGTCCGGATTAGTGAAACCTGTCCGAGTTTCTTAATGACTTTATATAAATTCTGAGGTTGTGAATATAAATACAAATGTCTGGGTTTTATATAAGGTGATCCGAATATAATTAAGGATCTGAGTTTAATAGAATTTTAATATTCCGAAGTTATTGAACAATCAAAGTGATCCGAATTTACTTATGTTATGCTTATATATTCGGGTTTCTTTTATATATATATAGAGAGAGAGGAACAGGATCAGGAGAGAACGCCTCAAAGTGTAGAATGATGAGAACGATTCTCAGCCACAAGATCTTAGTGGTTTGTGGCTGAGATTGATGCGGTGGCATTTTTGTAAATAATAGGGGCATTGGAATTACCAGGAGGGGTAAATAGGAAGATCCAAACAAAGGTGCACATGCTAATCACATGCCATTTTCTCCCATCATATTTAAACGACAATAACTTTTTTATACATGATTATTTTTCGAAAAAATTACACCATAAAACTTAGCGTTTTTTATCTTTCCAACGAGTATACTATTGATATACTTTTTGAAAAAAAATTAACTGGGTTTTATGGCGTTTTTCTGAACTGCGTGTTTTATGGCGTTTTAGACTAGGTATTTTCATGGCGTTTTTCTGAACTAGGTGTTTTTATGGCGTTTTAACTAGGTATTTTTTGATGGCGTTTTTCTGAACTGAGTGTTTTATGGCATTTTCAACTGAGTTTTTTTTGGCGTTTTTCTGAACTAGGTGTTTTATGGCGTTTTTAAAGTACAAATTATGATTTTTCTGAGCTCAAAAAATATTAATTTAGCGGTTAGACACGTTTTTTGAGCTATATGGCTCAAAAAATGGTTTTTTTGAGCTGTTGTAAATTGTTGTAAATTATAGCTCAAAAATAGCTTTTTTTGTTATGGCTGTGAGCTATATGGCTCAAAAAAATGTTTTTTTGAGCTATTGTAAATTATAGCTCAAAAAATAAAATAGCTAAAAAATGGTTTTTTTGAGCTGTTGTAAATTATAGCTCAAAAAATAGTTTTTTTTTTTTTTTTGCATGCATAACAATAGCTTTTTTGAATGTTTTATGGCGTTTTAACTGGGTATTTTCATGGCTTTTTTTGAATTGAGTATTTTGATGGCGTTTTATTTGAACACCCAGTTCATGTGAGTGGGTTTTTTTGACAATATTACCCCTTAGTGTAATTTAATATCAATGCCACATGTCATCACCAAAATTGTTCTCACCGTTCTCACACTTTTCATCATTCTCTCTAAATCCTGACCATATATATAAGGAAACTTCCTAGTTTAATATATAGATATTGTTGCCTGAACTTGTAATTGAAAAGGGGTCCTGATTTCATAGTTAAAATGGGGAGGGGTCCGAGTTTAATTAATGAATTCATAACTTGTTAGTGGGCTAAGAATTTCTGAGTTTGCTTGGATTAGTGGAAATTCAGAACTTGTATGGCTGGTATGGGGTATTCCCGGCATATGTAGAGATAGGGTTGTTCATGAGCCGAGCCGAGCCGAGCCAGGCCAAGCTCGGGCTCGGTTCGATTATAAATCGAGCTGGCTCAGCTCGGCTCGGATTTGAAACCAAGCTGAAAATCTAAGTTTGGGCTCGGCTTGGTTTTAAACCGAGCTAGCTCGGCTCGGCTTGGTTTGGCTCGATTTTATAAAAAAAAAAAAACTAATATATACCTCTTAAAATTTAATAGCCAAAAATATTATTCAATAATTTAAAAGAATATATTCAAAATAAGTTCAACCTAATACAATTCAAACCAAAATCAAGTTTAACAACGCAAAATAAGTTTTAATTATAATAAAATACAATATTAGTTCATTAGTATGGTAATCAATCTTCAAATATGCCATAAATATCAAATTACAAACCTATATACATGTAAATAATAATCAGTTTTTTTGTAATATATTATAATGTATATAAAATTAAAACTTATTATAAGTAACATAATTCGAGCTAAACCGAGCCGAGCTACAAAGCGAGCCGAACTGAGCCAGCTCGGCTCGTTACGAGCCGAGCCGGCTCGGCTCACTTTTAAACCGAGCCAAATCGAGCGAGCTTTTTCCGAGCCAAATCGAGCGAGCTTTTTCCGAGCGAGTTTCGAGCCGCGAGTTTTTTAAACAACCCTAAGTAGAGATAAATGTAGACGGGTTTGGTAAATGAGCATGTCCGAATTATTTGATGTTGGGCCACCCTTTATTAAATGCTTACATGGTCAGGACTTATTAAATATACACAGTCCGAGTTTCATGGAGTGAAAAGGGGTGGTCGGCTTTATGTAATTACATATTGATGTTCCTAATTTATATGCATGACATGCTAACTGAGTTTTGAATATTATACTTATGGGCCGGATTTAATAGTTTAACACATGTTCCAAATACATATAAGTGAATGCTGAATTTATATGTTACATAAGTGAATACTAGGCTTGACTCATTTTTCCTTCGGAGTAATATTCTCTACTTATAGAGAATGTTTGACATGAATAAACATTTGTTTATTCATGCACTTGTCTGCGTAAAGTAGCTTTTTGAAATATTCATTGAATCCATTCAAGTCCACTTGCTACTTAGATTTTCGTGTAGAACCTTATCTCTTTGACAAGTTGTTTCATCAGATTATTGATGAGTAACTTACTAGAAATCTGTTATCTTGGTCATTAGATTTCTGATGAACAAAATTCACCAGATTCTGATGATAAATACCAGATTTATCATTAGACCTGTCAGATTGGTCTTTTCCGATCCTCCTTTTTTGATTGCGATCTCTTTCTGAACAAGTAGAGGAAACTAAATATTTGTATCGAATAAATTTACATTCATGATATGCTTGCGAATCCGATAACTAAGGTCTACCTCCAAAGTTTTTTAAGAGCTCATAATAAAGACGGGTTTTACTAGAGGCCTTCTATAATAGCATATCATACTTATGAATGATTAGTGAATAAATTTCCTCAACTATTTATATCTGTTTGTCTATAAATACGTATGTGTGCACCTAATAACGTATAGATAGGAATTATATAAATTATTTGTAAAGGGCTTACCTCACTCATTTTGGTCTTAAATTTATGTATTCTTTATTTTGTGCTTGTAGCATGATTAATGGGGGTCTTGAGTTGACAATAACTCAATGAGTGTATTTTTCTATTACGGTTTCAATGTGAACCTTGATTAATGTTTTAATTTGGAACTTACTTATGTTTATCACAAATGATCACTCGACCAAGTGGGAGAATGTTGGAAATAACCCGTTTATGTGGCCTTATGGATCATTTTAGTAACGTTACCGGTGTGACATAGCTAGTCCCTTACAATTACTTAATAGTAATAATAGTAAATATTGATTAGTTCAAGAGGCAATTAAGATTTCTTTTTAGGTACCTTTAATAGTGAATACATAGTGTTTCTATAACCTATTCATCATTAGTGATCATTGAATTCATCTTGATCATTTGAATATAAGAAGAAGAAAACTCGTTAATAACACCAATTCAACTATGCTCTTTAAGGTGATCCATCAACACAAGGTATCATAACGAGAATAATGGCTTCATGTTTCTCTTCAAAGAAAACCATCCCTACAAGTATGTATTTCTAATTTGATATTCATGTTTATGTTTTTGATTGATTGATTATGTTTAGGATTCTATATTTTTGACCCATGTTTAAGGATATAATCAACATTTACATGATTAACTTCAGAAAACTTGAACATGTCTTCCGCTTCAATAGGGCTCTTTGATGACACATTGATCGCCTCAACGTTGTCAACCTTTTCTTTTATGGTACGTGGTGAAACTTTACATGCGCATAAACATTCGTTTCACTAATACAATTTCAAAATCTATATACATAGAATGTTACAAACCTCTAGTAGTCGTACTATCATTTTCATTTAGTTTGCTCTTTTTTGTTGACTTAGATTTAACATCAACCTCCTTCTTGTTTCATATTCTTTAAACCCTGGTAAAATCCAATAGTCTTAGCTCATGTGCTATCAATGTGCTATCAAAGTATTGAACATATTGCTATCAATGTGCTACAAACATATGTGATTTCAAACATGTCTTCGCTACAATAGGTGTCTTTAACATATTGCTCTGTTTTCCATTTCTAATTTAACAAAACAACATTGTTAAAATTCATACATGCTTTTATGTTACTTTCAGTTCTTGTATCATTCTTTGATGTTAACAACTGCATGAAACTGTTCCCAACAGTGATTAAATTAGTTTCTAACTTGTTAAGTAGGTTTTATGTTGTAGTGTTGAGTAGCGCGCAACGCCTTTATTATTTGTTTCCCTTTTTCATGAGCGTATACTAACTGCAAAACAAATAAGTTAAATTATAAGCAAAACTAATTATCAAAATTGAGGTTAAATAATTCTGATAGCTACACCAAGTAGTATTAGTGGCGTGTTATACTACTATTTACCACTCTATTTGCGCTTTGTTTTATTCAAACGCTTAAGCATGTACCCACACAAATTTGTTTTTTGTGTACTCGCATTACAAGTCAAACGATGGTTGGAATGACAGGTTACAGGTAGAAGATTTTTTCATCTCACATGTTATCGTGTTATACACCACAAAAAAATAGAAGAAACATCCTTTCAGAATCCTTTGATGCTCGTATAAACTCGATAATCTTTCCAACTCGTGGCAACTCAGCCGTTAACCTAACATGCCTCCTCTATTTAGCTACAAATGTATACGACATATCAGGTCTTGAAACATCAACCACCTCTATAAAACGTAAATACCCCTTTGACAAATTATATAAATAGAATGTTAAAGCAATGTTGCAAACCTTTAGGGGTCTTTAATAACACCTTGATCGCCCCAATATTCACACCTTTTACTTGTTTGGTTAATTGTGAAACTAAACATGCAAAAATCATTCAAAAGGTAAATACCACTTTGAAGAAATATACAAATAGAATGTAAAAGCGAATGTTGCAAACCTCTAGTAGCCATTATAACATTTTTCTTTTGCTTCGTCTTTTTTGTTGAACTAGACGCAACATCAAACATCAACATCTTTCTTAGAATCATCTTCTTTAACCCCTATTTTAGTTCTATAAAACAAATATGTGCTTTACATACTAAAACATTAACCAAATCAAACACCAACCAACCACAAAATACATGACTCATAATTTCATACATTTACAACCAATACACCATGTTAGTATCTGGTGATAAGGAACATACCTTTTCAGTGCTTTTTTATCTTCGAGTTTGATTTTCCATGATTTTGTTTGTCTTAATCCTTCTTCAATGAATTAATAAAATAAACCATATTAGAACCTTTTAAAATCCATGGCTTTACACAACAAAAAATATTTAACATTTTTATATAAATAGCAACTTCACCTTGATTACAAAAGAGTAGATCTCGTCAACGGACCCAAGTCAACACTTGAACACAACATAATACAACTCGTCATCCAAAAAACCAACAAAAAAACCCACAAGTTTGGTACTTTACACATGATTATAGTTCAAAATGACTAAACTATCGACAACCAATATAGCAAATTCCCACACAATGATGTTTTTCAACAAAAAAATCATCTAAAGGTTACACCTTTTAAGTTCTAAAAACACCTTGGTTTAAAAAAGTCCATCCAACCCACATGACTACCACCGTCTAAAACACCGTAAGCACATAAAAGACGATTGTAACTAACACCATAAATCCACTCATAATCCGACATCTTCTTAGCTCATTAACAACCCCCTTAGCACAAAATCCACAAAAAAAAAACACCTAATACACGACATTTGGTCTGACTCACAGACTTAACACAAAACCAACAAACAAACCACATAAAAAAGCATTATAGAAGATCTACCTTCAAAATCTGCAATGATGATCTTGATGGTTGGTGATCGAGGGATGTTTCGACGAGTTTGCTTCGATGCTGATCGCACAATAGGACGTTCGTTATTGAAGTTGCTTGCACAACAAGATAATGACGTTTGTACAGGTTGCTTGCACAACATGATTATTGCATAAGCAGGGTTTATTTGGTTTTGTCCTTCATCGCAATATCAGGGGTTTATCGGGTTTTTTTTCTTGATCATCTGGTTTCGATGATGATCCTTGCACATTTGTCGATGCAGACAAAATTGGGTTTGAAGCGGGTTTGTTAAAAACTAGAGATAGTTTTTTATTTGTTTATTTATTTATATTTTTGCGTTTGAAGTGGGGACCCACTAGGTAGTTCATATATTTTGTGGGGATTATTATTTCCCATTATTAATTGCAATGGTTTAATTTGTAATCAGCACTAACTATTGATTTAAACTGTGGATGATCTAGATCTGTTCTTATTGTTTTTACAGTTACTACTGTTTGTATAGGATCTTAACTCTTACAAATATTTTTTTTAAAAGAAGAGAAAAGAAAATGTAATGGGACCTAAATTTCATCCTTTCAGTCATATCCTCAACTTGAAAGATACAAGATCAACATGGATGGAAGATTAACTAGCCTCATAGAGTCATAGAAGAAGCTTATGATCCAGGGCTATAATGCTTCCCCACACGAGCCACAAAAACAAATAAGCATATTTTTTAGACCAAAATCTCTATAGGGCAAGCAAGGATGCCAAATAAATACCAACTGTTTTTTCGTTTATAAGGCTATGCGGTATGGTGATGGTCCTCCCTTGGAGGATGATCCACTACGTAGGCGCCACTTAAGATGGGTGTGAGGATGGAGCAAAGAGGATGAAACTAAGGAAATTGGGGAATGAACCTAATATATATATATACATATATATATATAGGACAAAGATCCGTTAGGAACCACCCCTTATTGCGAGAACCGCGAGAACCAGTGTGAACACAAACAGTAATTCCTAAAAAAATCTAAAAAACACCCAAAATTTTTTTTTTTATTTTTTTACTATTTTTTTGAAAAAATCGCTATATTTTGTTAATAAAAAAAATAAAAAAAAAATTTCAAAAAAAAAAAAATTTCGAGTAACAGTTATCCATGCACATGTGCATATGTGTCGTTTCTTTGTCAAATTCCGTAATTCATTACAAATAATAGTCAATTGCACTTTCATTTACACTACTACGTGTAATACACTATCTTTTACATTACCAATGTTAAAATGCACATGTGCATCTATATGTATCAACAGGAAATAAGGTGTTTTGGTACACTACTTTCTCTTTTATCTATCATTCCATCCATAATACACAAGCATGCACATGTGCATTTCTGTCATTTCTTTGACAAATTCCGTAATTCATTACATATATTAGACAATTGCACTTTCATTTACACTACCATATGTAATACACTACTTTTTACATTACCAATATTAGAAATGCACATGTGCATTATATGTATCAATATGAAATAAGGTGTTTTGGTACACCACTTTGAATACACTTTCCCTTTCATCTATCATACCATCCATAATACACTACCATTACCTCCTACCATCCATAATACAATACCATTACCTCCTACCATCCATAATACAATACCATTAACAATATTTTCACTTTATTACATGTATGTAAACACCATTTATACCATCCAATCAACATATTACATAAAAAATTGACAACTATAACCAAACCATCAACCACTAGATATAACTAACCAAAAAACATGTATATGGGTCTACTTCTCCATTCAAAATCACAAACTTTTTGTACCAAAACACGTTATATCATGGTTATACCTAATTATGCACATGTGCATTTTGAATATTGGTAATGTAAAAAGTAGTGTATTACTAATGGTATTGTAAATTAAAGTGCAATTGTCTATTCCTGATAATGTATTACCGAATTTGTTGAAGTAATGATACATATGCACATGTGCATGGATAACTGTTACTCGAAAAAAAATGTTTTTTTTTTTTTTTTTTTTTTTTTTATGGAACGAAATATAGCGATTTTTTGTTAAAAAATATTAAAAAAAATAAAAAAAATTTTTTGAGTGCTTTTTTGATTTTTTTTAGATTTTATTTTGTGTTCACATTGGTTCTTGCAATAAGGGTGGTTCTCGCATGAACTTTACCCTATATATATATATATATATATAAAAGTTGTATGTATAGATGTGTGAGAGAAGGGGAGGACCGTCCTAAACGGCCTGATGGAGACGGGGAGGACGTCGCAGCTGGGGGGAGAAATGGGAGAAGGTTCGGTGCCGCACCGGGACGAAGGGGGGACGGACCCCATACCGGAGAGCCTAACACATTAAAGGAACACAGTCTGCACGTTTTAATCACACATGAAATCAATGTCAAGTAATTAAGTTGTGTAAGTGACCTTTGAACCAAATTGAAGTAGGACCGTTTGGGTCCACAAACTCACATGTTTTACTTGTCAAACCACTTAAATTAGGGACTAGAATTAACCATCACCAATAATACAAGGGTGTGAATTGTCAAATAAAAATGGCGGGTAAATTAGACGACGAAAACGGCAGTCAATTTGTCGGGCATTTGATGGTCGTTGAACGTAATTGTTTGTTTCTTTACATATGTCAAGTGTCAACACCCTTGCCTCGTTCCATGTGCCAGCCTATATATATTATTTTTTATTTCGTTACTCTAATATGATTTATTTTTTATTTATTATGATTTATAATCTAGTGGATGAGATTTGAGACTAAGATGTCGTATATAGAAAACAATAACACATAATAAATGATTGTTGAATAAACAACGTATTCTTAAATGATACTAGTGGAAATTTTGCTCTCAGGTTAGCGGGAAATATTATTATGTATTATAAAATAAAAAAATAAATAGAGTTAATTACTGTTTTCGTCCTTTGGTTTGTCAAAAATCACCATTTTAGTCCATTAGATTAAAAATTTCGATTTCAGTCTCTGTGGTTTCACTTTCGTAACTATTTCAGTCCCTGTGGTTTCACTTTCGTAACCATTTCAATCCATTATTCTGTTAAGTACATGGACTGAAATGGTTACGAGGTGGACTGAAATGGTTACGAAAGTGAAATCACAGGGACTGAAATCGCAATTTTTAAACTAATGGACTGAAATAGTGATTTTTTGACAAACTATGGGGACGAAAACAGTAATTAACTCAAATAATAATTTGTAATGGTTCAATTATAAAAAAGTTGTCCATGTAATAAAAAAAATAATAAAGTTGTGTCAAGCTCAAAATGATATTGATACGTGTTTTACCGTTATAGAAAATCATAAAAATGAATGTCGAAACCTGTATCATTATTGTTCAGTCGGCATTGGTTCGGTTTGTTACGACATTGGTACTCGGTATACCAAAAGATATTATATTCGGTATAGTTTATGATATGAAAAAAAATACTTTAATTAAAATGCAACTTCTTTTTCAATAAAACTTATCTCGAAATGTTGACAAAAAAAAACATGACTGCGCATTTAGTTTTTATTTTTTTATTTTTTTATTTTTTATTTTTTTCAGAAACACAAATTAATAAAGAAGAAGAAAATTCAGTGATAAATGAAATTTATAAATAAAAAATCTTGAAGCATAAGCTTGTTGGTGAGCAGACTACCGATGATCACATAAAGATTTTTTTCGGTTGTTATTGAAGTCTAAAACCAACTTCATTCTAATTTTTATTATTAATAAGAATTTACGGCTAATGTGGGGTTAGCCTATTTGGTAGAGACACATGACTCTTAAAGAGAAGGTTACGTGTTCATACCTCGACAAAAGGAGTATTATAGTATGATTGGTGTATAGTAGATTAAAAGTAACATTTGTCGTTAAAAAAAGAATTTAGTTCCTTGGTTTATATACATAATATAATTATAATCTAGTAAAAAAGTATATCTTTTCATAATCAACTAGGTTATAGACCCATGTGTTACATGGTTTGAGGATAGAAAATTAGAAAATGAAAAGCTTTAAAATAATCATGGAGTTGATCGAGTTATTGGAAAAAAAAAATACGTGTTTCAGTTTATACAAACTTGAATGAGTTTTTAAAAATAAATATGTTATTGTTGATGTTGGTTACGTTTGAAAGCATAACAATTATAAATTTTGAAACATAACAATTATAAATTTTGATTTTTGTATATTTTATATTATTTCTTGCATCACACATAATATATATATATATATATATATATATATATATATATATATGAATACATATAACCCTAATATGAACTATAATACAAAATTAAAGAAAAAAATATAACATTACTCATTTTAAATGATGTGTTTACGAAGCCAGAATTTTGTTTTTGAATACAAAATGATTAGTATATTTTATTTCAAATTAATATTTTGTTATTTTAAAAAGTGTTCTCAAAGTAGAAGATAGAATGGAATTAGTTTATTATCTAAGATTATATATATTAATATATATATATATATATATATATATATATATATAGTTTATATATATGTTTAACATTTGTGAAAATGATAATAAAAAATTATAAACATGATAAGGTTTGAAAGTTTTGGTTACATCATATAGTGATGGATGGATGTATATATTTTTTTGTTATCCCTTCTTCTTTTGATAAGTATGTTTTTATTTATTAAAGTAGAGATATCATATTAAAGTATAGGTAAATAAATAACTAATATTAAGAATATTGAAGAGAAATCATGAATATAAGATTATTTTAATATATATTAAATTCAATCATTTAATAGACTTTATATTAATTTACTTATTATTTATTGAGCTAACATAATAAATTGACACATGGCCTTTTAGTAAAATCTTTTGTTATAAAAGAATGCCATGTGGCATTAAGGTGAAGTTTTTATTAATATTAGACTAGCCTAAGATCCCGTGAGTTTCGCGGGTGGACTAACACACAAATATATAAGTTAAAATTGTTGAAATAATCCTTTTAAAACAAACCATCATCATGTGATCATGAACCCATATTTGTTAAGATTTGTTTTGACACGAAATTATTATGGAAATCTGAAGTTCACGATGAAAATACAACGAACCAACGTACTATAGATATAAAATAGTCTAAGAACCCGCGAATTTCAGGGGTTGAATATTATGATTTTATACACAGTAAAAGACAACCGCATAGATTAGATTACGACGACAAATTGAAATACGTGAATATGCAACGCCCACAATTCATTGAAAAACTCTAAACAGGCCGGGTTCGTGCCAGCAACACATGATGCACCCATTTTTTTATGAGTGGCCTGGACAGAGGGGGAACCATGGTCAAGTCTGAATGGAGCTGCTGGCAAGAGAACATCTTCCACAACTAATTTTCCATGTCTGTGGCTCTTGAATACTTTGTGATTCTTGTATAATCTATTGAAAATTTAAAATTCAAAACTAAATTAGCTATGGGTTCATAACCGTAACAAATTTGAATTAAAATATAGTAAAAAAGTCGAATACAACACAAATTAAGGTCTAGTGATACCTGTATTGGTTAAAATAGACGTCATGGCGAAGACGGCTATATCGTTAAGCAAGCAGGTGGTTGTTTTTGAGGGTGAGAACAATCTTCATCATTGAGATAGTCATATAAAGGTCAAGAGAAGGAAGTCTTACTTGAAGCAAAAACAACAGCAAAGTAAAGTTGCTTAATAATTTTCAGCTGAAGACATCCGTATCATCCAAGATGCAAGATATAAGAAGTAAATTATATTATTTATCGATTGTTTACAAAATTATAACAAACCTTAAAATCCTATGTGATTCTTTGTAAAGTTAGTCGTTAAGATCACCAAGTTTAAACATCTCCCTGCCATGGGCTTGAGCAACCACATCATCTAGTAATATGCATTATCACCTAGTAATATGCATTTTAAAATAAAACTACTTTCACCTACCGTTGGTGATGACAAACCACTAAAATCAATAGTTCTAAGCAATATATTATCTCACTAATAAATACAAAAACCTTAACAAAGCTAAAATTCAATAACTAAAAGAAGCCAAAAATGGAGCATGAATTTGCACCAAAAATGGATGTCCTTTAATTAATAATATTGTCAAAATGGGCGTGAAAGTTGAACATCATAGTACACTTGGATGTCACTGAACCCTATATACAGATGGTGAACACAGGTCGCATCTTCCAGAAGTGAGCAGAACACGCCAACTCACCACTGAAGAATCCAATCCAGCATCCCAATCGAAATTCATAAATTAATCAAAGAATGCATACCTCAACATTTGCATCTCTCTCCCGTTAATCGGTTGATCCAATGATGTTGTTAATTGTGAAGTCAGCAGACAAAGAATCAAGTTTATGAAAAAATATAATTACCAGTGCCATGTAGCTCGTAAACCTTCTGTTCCCAAGATCTGCATGGTAATACGCCTTCAACTGGTTTGGTTTTAAATGACCTTTGTATACACCAGTTCTGCAACCAAAATAACAAATTGCTTAGATTCAATTCCCACATAGCTCAATAAACATGAACAAAAAATAATTAACATACCTAGATGATAAAGAACATATATAGAAGTCCAGCACCCCACCGTGTTGTAAGTTCAATGCAGCCCGGGTTGATAAAACAACGGATTGAGTGTTATTCGTGGTCAAGTTCATGACATATTTCAATTCGAATAAACATAAGTCTAACTAAAAAAGTCAATGTGTACATAAGTCATTACCCCGGTTGATTCGACCAGTGTTGGGAGATCCAACTGGTGCAAGAATAGTAAGTCCCCGAATAATTTTATATTGCTACATCAACCAAGCTGCATTATTGTACACATAACAGTTAAAAAGTCTTTACTAAAAAATACTAAAACATATACAATATCTAAGAGGAGTATGTATGGCTTTCTAGATTACAACAGTAGAGACAATTACCAGCAAATCGCTAAGAGGAGTAGATTAGCCATGCTTCTCCCTGTACATTAATGGAATCCTCTGCAGTTAATTCACATCATCCAACAGTTAGTTCTGCCACTAATTATCTCAGTTGAATGGTTGTGAATCATCATCTCCTTTTCAAACAACAATACATAACAACTAACATCAAAATCTATCCCCAAACATCCAACTAACATCAGCATCTCTTTTACATATAAAAGCACTGTAATGGAATCCTCTGTAGTTAATTCACATCATCCAACTGGTATCTTTATTTACCAAACATAAATGAGTAATCAATCAGTTGATCATCCAACTGGTATCTTTATTTACCAAACTTAAATCTACACTAATACCTAATATTATCATCAAACACACAAACATTACATTATAAGCATTACAAATCAATGGATGATAATATTGTCCATGTCTCTGTGACTCCACCACTAATTCAATATAGGTATTACAAAGCGTAAACAATCAAACAAAAAAATACCTTCCATCATGTGAAGAACCATATCAAAATTGATGCCAGAACGAATGGCAGCATATCATTCCTCGGTTGTCTCATGGCGGTGGCCATTATCACTACGAAGATCAACAATATCGAGTATGAAGATCCCTGTAACATCGCAGTCAATAACAAAAGATGCAGCAGAGCGGATGACAGTCAAATTGATCCGTTTGTGTTCATCTAAGAATAGCAAAACCATATAATCTTCTAGTTTTGAAAGCACCGATATCAAACGGTTTAAGAGCTCTGTTATTTGAAATCGAGCAGAGATCACAACAATGATGTGTTGTTACAGGAAAGAGAGGAATTAAGATTAGATAATAGATATACACGACTTACCTGATCACTGCAACTCGTCTTCGGCATTCAATTTGGTTTTCAATCAATTTCTCCATAAAAACTGGTTGCTTTCGATCGCGAATGAAGATGAAGAAATCTTGGGATCTGGAGATTGTAAATAATAGATTAGAGATCGATTAAAGCGAATGAATCAAAAAATTGTCGGATTACAACATCAAAGATAGAGATAAACATACCTGATGATAATTTTTGTGTTTGAGATTTAGGGTTTTCTAAATGGCCTATTACAAAGAGCGTGGTTATTGTGATTGCAATTAAGATTGGAAGGAAACTGATTTCAAAAATATGGAAAGTCCATCAATCTCTTATCAATCACGGTCAAGCAAAAAGAGGGATGAATGGTGTGGTGCAATCCTCCTCAATTTGTTTCAATAATGGTTAAGAGAATGCCAGGTGGCAATGAGTGGATTAAAATTATGCCAAGTGGCACCAAAATGTATTGTTTTAATATAGATAATAGATGGGTAAATTACTTTTTGAGTCCTTATGTTTTAGTAATATAATTATAATATAGTAAAAAATATATCTTTACATAATCAATGAGTAAATTACTTTTTGAGTCCCTATTTTTATGATTTTACCCACTTGAATCCAAAACCAAAAAGTTTAACGCATTAAGTCACTAACCTATCATTTTATAACGTTTTGAGTTTAATTTTTTAACACTTATACTTTGATTTTGGACTCAAGTGGTTAAAACAAATAAAACACAGAGACTCAAAACGTTATGAAAAGGAGCAGTTAGGAATTCTGAGCGTTAAACTTTTTGATTTTGAACTCAAGTTGTTAAAACCACTAAAACACAAGAACTTAAAAAGTAATTTACTCATAATCAATTTTACATGATCAATTACGTCTTCTATTAAGCTTGTATAGAATGATTTTGGTTACTCAATTGATAAAATTTGAGAGCTGATAAGTTTCGTGTACTGAAATGTGAACAAAAGCATTGGTTAGGGTAATTCCATAAATTAAGATAATCTAATGTGGGGAGGGTTCTATGCAGAACACTAAATATTGCGAGAATATGCAGAACAAAATAAATTACTCATTTTTTCAATCCTAAAAACCTAAAAAGTAAATGAAAATGCTATAAATATAAGATTTATTGTTTCTCACACTAGAATTTAAAACAAAAGATGAAAAATCTTTAGTTTTTAAATAACATACACACATGTAGGTTATGTGTAGGCTAAATTAGCTAGATATATGTAGACTAGAGTAGGGTTCGCACGGAAAGTGTGTTTTTCCTAGAAAGTCTAGGAAGCGATCTGGTCCATCCGATTGGTGTGTTTAAGGGTTGAGATTAAATCAATGACAATCTTGTAATATTTGAGTTCAATTAATTGATTGTTTTAAATGAGTAGGGGCAATTTTGTCAATGGCCGTGTTTTAAATCAATTAAATAACCGCCCAATTCCTAAATTCAAGCGATTTTCCCTCTCTCTCCCTCTCTCCAAACCCATCTTGGAAACCCCAATCCCTACCAAAGATAACTACAATCATGGAAGAAGATAACTTTAGAAACGATGGAGAGCACCAGATCAAATTAAAACACTTCTCCATCTCCACCATCTCCGAGTTCATCATCACCATTCAAATATTGTTCTTATCATCTCCGTTTTCTTGACGATGTGTTTTAACAGCAAGCAAATTAATACAATTGTGTTTTAGCAGCAAGCAGATTCATACAGTTGTGGTTTAGCATCCAGATTCATACATATGTGTTTTAACAGCAAGCAGATTCATACAGTTGTGTTTTAGCATTCAGATTCATACAGATGTGTTTTAACAGCAAACAGATTCATATAGTTGTGTTTTAACAGCAAGCAGATTCATACAGATGTGTTTTAACACCAAGCAGATTCATACAGATGTGTTTTAACATCCAGATTCATACAGATGTGTTTTAACAGCAAGCAGATTCATACAGATGTGTTTTAACATCAAGTAGATTCATACATATGTGTTTTAATAGCAAGCAGATTCATACAGATGTGTTTTAACATCCATATTCATACAGATGTGTTTTAATAGCAAGCAGATTCATACAGTTGTGTTTTAGCATTTAGATTCATACAGCTGTGTTTTAACAGCAAGCAGATTCATACAGTTGTGTTTTAACAGCAAGCAGATTCATACACTTGTGTTTTAGCATTCAGATTCATACAGTTGTGTTTTAACAACAATCAGATTCATACAGTTGTGTTTTAGCATTCAGATTCATACAGTTGTGTTTTAACAACAATCAGATTCATACCCTGTGTTTTACCATTTTTATATTGTGGGATCTATAAAAAAAATTGACTTTAGCCCTGTAAACTGTTAAAACACAGCACCAAGAACATGCTGATAAATTCCAGTAATCTTCTGAACAATGGAATATGCGATGTAATGTGACATGGATTTTTAGTTAATGAACACATTGACTTCCAGATTTGAATTCGAAAATAATAAAAATTCCGAAAATCATGGAATTTTAGTTAATGAAGATACATTTCAAAAATAAAATTAAAATGTGAAATTACATGATAGCCCTTCTACTTAAAATCCCTCAATGACACATGTCTAATTCTTATTCCTTCCTAGACTTTCTAGGAAAAATAGACTTTCCACCCAACTCCTACTCATGTAGACTATGTGTAGTGAAAAATATATGATTTTTTTATATGTATATATAATACACATATAAATGTAAGAAACATAAAAGTTAGGAAATATGAACCTTAAATCCTAAAATTTAGTTATTTAGAGTTGTTCTTTTTGTTCTCGCAATAATTAGTGTTCTGTAATGATTCTTATCCATCTAATGTGTATTCGTTGAAAACCAAAAATAAGAAATATATATAACGAGATCATAAGCTAACAAAATAATGTTTATGCATATACTTTTGATATAAAAAACTTGTTAAAACATTAAGATAAAAAGTTCATGGTTTCTTGTAAAGTAAATTATTTCGTCCATGTATAATGTTAATAATCAAATTAATAAAAAATTAGAATTCCAAGAAAACAAATCAAACAGACAAACACTCATGTGGATCCATGTTTAGGCTATAATTATCTTTTTGCACATGATAAAAAAGAAACACAAATTATGTCATAGTTAGGACATGAATTAAGGAGATTAGTTAGAAGAATATAACTTGTTTAAAATATACAATATGCTAGTTGAAATATGCTAAAACATACCATATTTGATTTGTTGTTAAAAATATAATCGGCAACCATAAGTCAAATTAGGTATGAAAGGAGTCCACTTTTTATTTCTAATATACACATAAACAATTTAGGTAGTTGAAAATACATAATCGGCACACATATATGTACTTTGGTCAAAAGAAGATTTACATATACACATTAATGCGTACTTTTGTAGGTTTCTATTTAATATTTGCATTCTTTTAAACTTTTACATGTATTTATAATAAAATTAGACAAAATCATCTTTATTTTGCTTATAAGGAAATGTTTAATATTACATATTAAATTAAAATGTATTTTAATAAGTAACTTAACTTATACAATTAATAAAAACTATATAACCATTTCAATAAACGAGCTCCATATTACTAAATTTATCATAATACTACTAATTTTATCATAAGTTTATACATAGAAGTAATTTGATTGATATTAGACCATGAGGTATACATTAACCCTTATTAACTTCATATAAGCGTCACACCACCCGTTTTTTCCTTTTTACTCAACCTCATCCTAAGGAAATGATTTAACCTTGTTAACTCTACCTCACTCGCAATTTTTTAATTATTTTAAAATTATATATTTAATTTAAATACAAAATAATAATAATAATACCATTTCATTATAACTTCTTAGTTAAAATAAACATTGATAATAAATAACATTAATTTCTTAATCTTTTTTTTCCTAGGTTAACATGTTAATCAAGGGAAGTTTTAACACCACTTAATTTCTTTAATCCATGTCATTTGTGTGACTTGAACCCAAGATCTTTCCCTTCCTAATCTAGGTGTTTCTAAAGGCTTTGCCTTTGCTAATGAACCACCACCCCATTGGTAAGTTTTAACACCACTTAACATGGGGAGGGAGGGATTTACAATACATGTTAACTTGCCATTTTATCTTTAACACCACCAATGAAGTTAGAGTACACCCCAAAACCTTAGTGGTCAAAGCATAGTCACAACTTTACGTGATATTTAATTTGTAACAGAAGGTACTGGCTTTTATTAAAATTGTTATTAAAGTTGTCCAGAATAACTATTTTAGCTCTCTTTAAACCAGAAGGATTATTTATGTAATTTACTTAAACAATATAAAAAAAAATCACTCGTTTGCCCCCACACCTTGCCTATTTTGTTGGCAACCTAAACTTTCAACCTCCCCTCCCATTTCATTTACGTCAACCTCAACTACAACCTCTATCGCTCGATCTCTTTACTCATTGTCATTTTTAAAAGAAGAAAGAGGTGGGAAATAGGGTTTAATTTGGGTCACAAGAACTTCAATCTCTGTGCTCTGGTTGTCACTCGATCTTTCTACTTAGTTTTCAAGTCGCCTGAATTGGCAAAGCAATTCAGCATATTTGATTAGAAAATTGACGTTGTTTGTGGTGTTCTAGTTTTACCAGAACTTCATGAGATAACAGAGGATAAAAAGTGTATTTTTGCCTGTGAAAGCTCGAGCAAAGGGTAGAACGTCTACATGTTGTCGTAGAAGTTTCAAAAGCCTTTTAGTTGGTGGTTATGATGGTTGCCATAGGGGGGGTGGGGGGGAGGGATATGTAACTAAAGTTATACTAGATCTCAAACATGTTAGAAATAAAAATCACTAACTCAATTTACAATAATACACAATTTAAAATATGAACCCAAACACAATCTTTAAAATTTTCAACAAATTTCAACAAACCGCTCTCTTTAAATTGAATTGAAAATTCAATAAAGCAAACAACTTCCCCTTCCTCTCTTTTTGGTCTATTTGAGCCCCACTCATGATACTTAGCTAAAGCAAGACATACTCAAGGGTTCATACTTCATACTACCCCTACCCCTACCCTACCCCACCCCACCCCACCCCACCCCACGCCACCCCCAGCCCCCCACTCCATATTTTCTTCACTTCACTCTCACCTCCTTCAATTCTCTCCATCATTCAAGGCCGCAAATTTCTCCACTAAACCCGTTTCCTCCATTACTGGTATGCAAATTTTCTACTTTTTTTTATTTTTCAAGATTTTCATTTTATATTCATCTCAATGCGCTAAAATCTGGGCTTGAAAGAGAATATACACAATCAATCTGTCTAGTCTTAACTTCTTTTTTTCTGGGAATAAAACTATCTTGAAGAAATTACATATTTCCAGGTTTCCCTCTTCTTCTATTATAACTTTTTTTTTATTTTTCTTTTATTTTTTTATACCACAAAACACTTAAAACATATAATCTAGTTCAATCTGGCTTCTTGAATACCACATAATATGAATAATATGATTGTTTGAGCAATTCTGTACTTCATAGTTTCCATTTTTAGCAAATTCTGGTTGATTTCTTTCCCAAATGAGGAAATATATGCTTCTCACTTTTCTTGTTTTTAAAGTTTGAGATCACATTGCATAGTTTTATTTCTTTTTATTTTTAATTTATGTTATTTTTTTTTTGTATCATTTATGATTTCAGAATTAAAGATGGAAATATACATTTACAAATTTGTTATAAATGGTGGATGTTTTTAATTTAATTCCTAATATTTGTTTGAAACAAGAAGTTAAATACATTGATTCATATTTAATTTTAAATCTACCATCTTAATGACTCATAATTATAATCCATAAAAGTTTTATGCTTTCATCATTTCAAAGGTTTCCCTTGTTTTCTTTTTTCTTAAGTCAAGCATATATGATTCTAATATTTCCCCTGTTTTCTACTTTCAATTCTCATTATTTTCCTTTAATTTGTTGAATTTCTAGTTCATACAACCAGGCTCATTGTGAGTATACATTCAATGGAGGAAAAACAGCTTGATTTGAATGCCCCTCTACTCTCCGTAAGACGATTATCACCCGCTCGTCGAAATATCGACCAAATACCGACCAATTCGGTTGCAAAATCAAGACCAACCCGACAACAATCGCTTCCAGCTTCCAAACCCCAGTGGGAACCCGAACAAGAAGTCACGAAACCCGCAGCCATTCCCTTCATCTGGGAACAAATTCCGGGCCAAGCAAAATACCGAAAAACCCCCAATTCAAACCCGCCTGAACCCGCCACGAATTCTCCAAGACTTTGTTCAACTATAAACTCAAATGATGAACAACCATCAGAAGAGTTGTTACATCCTGATGCATTTGACACACTTTCCATGTCGTATTCGTCGTATTCGTGCAATTACAGCGAAGATAACAGCGATGCAGAGTCGTTAACATCGTTTGGTATCGATTTCAACACTCGTGAGTATCTAATGAACCGGTTTTTGCCAGCTGCGAAGTCTATGATAGTTGAAACTCCACAATATGTTACCAAGAAGCAGGAACCTGTTCCTGAGCCACCTACGTATGTTAAGAAGGTTTATAGCGGCGAACTGAGGCCGTTATTGCTCGAAAAGTATCCGGTTAATTCGCTTAATCAGGAGAGTGATAAGGAATGCGTGGTGGTTGATGAGACGAAGAAGAAGTCGGGTAAAAAGGGGTTTGGATTGTTTTTTCTGCCTCGGATATGCACGAGACGTTCTTCGTGTATTTCGAATCCGATGACTGGACCGAAGACGAAGGTTCATCAGAGTCAGTCTCCGAGGGCGGAATCACCGGGTCCGGCTCCGGGTCCGATTCCCCGGCTGTCAAGAAGAACGTCGTACAGTGGACCACTGACTCCCAGTCTTGAGAAGGTAACTCTTGTGAACTAATAATGAATCATTGAATTGTGGTAGAAATATTATATTGAGGGGGGTGGGGGTGGGGGTTTGTAAGCGAACTCGAATCATAACGGAAAACTCAAAACCTGATACATACGGATTGGGTATTTAGGTCTGAGATTAGTTTTAAAACATTTCGGGCGTTGGGAGACGGTATGATATAGGGTGATACCTGATCTGGTTGTCCAAAATATACATACTCGTTTACTTGAATCATGCCCGTAAACATTTAATTTTTATTTTTTGATTTATCTTAGGTAATAAAATAATCTACTTATCTACTTGCTTTTAGTTTTTCTATAATTAATTTCTTTTAGTTTTTCTATACTTAATTTCTTTGGTAATATAGTTATATAAAAAGTAAAAATGGATTTCGGAATGTTGACGGCAAATTTTCAATACTAGATACTTGTGGGTGTGTCAGATGACTAAAGGGTGTTTATCCAACTCATAAGGGTGGGCGGGGTGCCCACCGAATTCATTTCGGTAACCCCCTTGCCGACCCGGTGAAGGTGCCGCCAACCATGCGGTGGGTGAAATCGGGGAAGAGAGAGGAGGGAGGGTAGGTGGCGGCTCACCGATGAGAGGGGAGGAGAGAGAGAGGAGAGAGGAGAGAGGGGACCAATCACAGTTTTTCTTTATTTTTTTATTTTTTTTTTTTTTAAAAAACCAATTCACCTAATAGGGGAGTGGCGCCATCAAATGGGGGTGTTAGGGGAGTTTAAGAGGGGAGTTGACGTGGCACACGGGGATTGGTTTGGCGTAAGAGAGGGCACTCACCTATTAGGTGTGCACCCCCTTCACCCTAACATATAAATATTGGGACGGTTATGGAATACAATTTTACACTTGGATCATAGTTCTTAAAGGCGTTAGGCACACTCGAGGCGTATAGGCCTCGCCTAGGGTCTAGGCAGAAAACGCAAAAAAAAAAAAAGCATGAGCCTAAAAAAAGAAAAGCGCACAATGAAAAAAAAATATTATGTATTAGAAAAATAATACTATTCTTCAAATAAAATAAACAAAAGCTATTATATAACATTTAATATCATCTACTTAGTATCCAAAGTTTTAAAAATTAGTGTATTAGTGTAGAAAAATAGTTTTAAAAATAATATAAGAATAATAATACTGATATGGACCTGTCGTAGATGATGATGTGGTAGACATGTCGCGACACTGACCTTACTTTTAGATTAAATGTAAGAACAAAAATACTTTCAGTGTTTATATACATGTTTGTATCTATATTGTATCTATATATGTAGAAATAAAAATACTTTTAGTATTTGCTTTAGTTAGTGTTTCATTTGGTTTAGACTACACTGTCACCACATGTTAATTTTTAAATTTTTAATAACTTTCAGTATGGTAACCTTATACATGAAGTTCACCGTTAAAAAAATATACTTACGGTATTTCGAACATTTGTCTTTGTAGCAAGCTATGGATGCCGTAATCAAGAAGCGAGCCGAGTCACGACCGAAAGAGGCCCACGAAACTCAACATAAATCAAATCCATTCACTCGATCGGGTAACTCACTACCATCATCTCCCCATCGAAGTTTGTCGCGTAGCGGTCGCAGTATATCCCCCTATCGTAACGAATCCCCTCGCTCTCCGTTCCACGATGGGGCCCGGTTTCTTGGAGTTCCAAAAGACGTTCAAAATCGAATCGCACAACCCAAAACTTGCCCGTCCCTTAATGTGAAAAGTCATTTTTCGCCTCGTTTGATACACGATAGTCCTCCGGTTGTACCCGAGAAAACATTGTACATAGATTGGAATGAAAAATCAACAAGCCCGACGCCACAAGAGGCCAAGATTGAGACAGATGGTGATGTGGATGGCTCGGTTCGTGTGCCTCCGTTGCCTAAATCACCCTCGGAATCATGGCTTCGGCGTAAGATGAGTTTAAGAAGTCATTTTCCTAAGAAAATGCAACCGGTTCCTATTGAGAAGAGTCCTAAAAGTGGACCAAAATGGGAGACCATTGTGAAGACTTCTAATGTGCATCATGATCATGTCCGGTATTCCGAGGTAAAGTCTCTAAATTATGTCATAGAGATGACAAAATAATGTGTGGTTTAGTAACGGTTTAACTTGGGTTGGGCTGACCTAAAACACTTTTTTTTTCTTTTTGAAACGTTACAAAAGTTCATATAAAATGAGTTTGTGAAATATAATTACAATATATACTTTTTTCTTCCGTTTTAGCTAGGGGTTTCATTTGTGTAGGGTTGGTGGGTTTCAGGTTGACGGATTGAATCATTAAACCCAACACAATCCATCTATTTATTTATATCAAAGACATCAATCTTAATCCGGACACATTTGAAATTGTATAACTCGAACATGACATGTTTAACCTTTTTATCTAAACGTGTCAAAAGGGTTTATAGGTTCGTGGGGTCCAAACGTGTTAAACGGATGGAGAATTGTAATAAATGGGTCGTAAATGGGTAGCTGGGTAGGCCTGCTTAATTAAACAAGTCAATTCAAAGGTGACCCGTTTAATTAGGCAGGTTAAACACGTCAACATGAACCCGTTTACAAATGGGTAAGATATGACACCTAATTTTAGGCAACTTTGTTGATTTTATCTTGACTCGTGAGTGATAAAACATAACCCAAATCAACAATGGGTCAAATTTGTCACAAAAAAATTATGCTTAAGCTGAACCTTTTAATCTTATTGGTTCAATATTTTCAGGAACTACTTAACGTTTCCAAGTACAGCGAGATCTCATTTTGAGACAAAAACGGATAGGATGATTGATTAACTTGCGAAGAATGTGAGGCTGTTTCGTTTTTCTGATGGCCCCTTGATGAGTCGGTTTCTGCATACGCGTTTTATGTTTGTTTTTTGGTAGTTTTAGAAATTATTATTTGTGAACGGGTTGGATTGAATTGGATGATTGTTTTTTGCATCCCGATTTGTGATCTTGTTAACAGTTGATATTGTTCAATGTATGAACACATTGTTCTTATGTGAATTGAACTTTGTAATAGAAACCAAAGAGATTGTTTGTGTTTTAAAGGGAATGAACAGAGTTTCCTGTATGAATCACCAATATGTTTAGTACTTATATATATAACTTTGTAGAACAGACTTGAGGTGCACAAATAGGGGTTTGGGCCCAAACCAGCTTGGTACCGGTCCTGGTTTGGGTCAACAAAACCAGATTTTATTGCAACTGGTTTGGGTTTAACCGGGATGAGACCGGGTTTGAAACAGGGTTTTGACTGGGTCGGGTTGGAACCGGTTTCAATACATTGGGTTACAAACCGGTTTAGCCCTACAGTTCAGGTCGGTTCCTAACCCCTTTTTGCCAAAGCGATTCCAATTTCGGTTCTGGTTCCGTTACCGGATTACCAACCATGGCAAACTTGTTGCCAGAGTTAGTGGTCCACAAACCGGATCAATCTTGGTCAACAGAAGTCAAAATCGGTTTTTGGCCAAACCAGTTAGGTTTGAATTTGTTTTTAAGAGAATTGGTCAACAGAAGTCAAAATCGGTTTTTGGTCAAACCAGCTAGGTTTGAATTTGTTTTTAAAAGAAAAAAAAATAAAAACAGATAGGACACGATTCAGTGTTACTGTGACCGAGTAGAATAAAACTAGTTTGAAAAACCTGTACTCTCTATTTTTTTTTAAAGTTACAAAAAACTGATTGACGGATACCCGAAAATGCTGATGTAGGATTGTAGGTTGAGGTGTTAATCAAAATATAAGCCGATGACCTTCTGGCGCATTGGTAGCACTATGACCTTTCAATGTGGATGTCATGGCTTCAAGTATTGCTTAGAGAAAAATTGTTGTCGATGGAGCCAAGGGTTTTACCACAGTGGACCTTCATTAATTTAAAACCGCTAAAAAAAATTAATAAAAGGCAAACCGCAAAAGTGTCGTAGCCCAAAATAATTTGAATTGATTTTGGATTTTGTAAACTAATTTGTTGAACCCAGATACTAGATCGTTAAGCCCAATTAGAAGTTTTCTAGCCCAGCTCATAGATGGATCATGTGTAGGTCCAATAATCCAGTAATATATATATTTTTTTGAACGGTAACAATGAGATATCATCACATAAAAAGCTAGCTGGGGACTAGCAACACCCCCCCCCCCCCCCCCCCCCCCCCCCGGCCAAAAAAAAAAAAAACCACCCAGAATATAAGGTTTCAAGAATCGTACCTTGCCTGCAAATGTCACTACCTATCCAGTTGGATACTTTTCTTCAAATTTCTCTAGCTGCTAATAAAAAGATGATTTACATCTTCAATTTTAAGAGTGCAAAGCGAACAAGAAACATGCTGAAGGTAAACACCCACAAGAACCTCCTTATACTTTCAAGATTAATGATAATTTTACATGGAGCCTTAAACATTGAGAAAAGGTATAAAGGTAGAGCTGATTTTACCAAAGTAAGTCTGTCACTCAAGGATAAAGTTAAGTGTTTAAATGGTTTTTGAGATTCTGAACTATAGGATCCCAATACTTACATAGTTCAATATTTGCCCTGAGCGGTAGATGTTAGGTCAGAAAATATATCACACGAACACTAGAACACACACAGCAAGTTCACACACTCTCACACTCTAAATCACAAGAACAAGAACACAAGATTTATAGTGGTTCGGTCTAATCTGACCTCCATCCACTCTCCATAACTAGTTCTTCCTTTTGTATTAGGTGCTCCAAATGTAGGGGTACAAGAATAAGAAGTATTTATAGGGTACATTTTAGATACTGAATATATATTAATAATATATCTTCATCAAACAGACAAAAGGACCAATCCTCTGCCTAGAGGAATAATAATTAGACTAGAGGAATAATCTTCTGCTCGAGTCAAATCCTCCATAACCCAACAATCTCCCACTTGGAGGCTTTGACGACTTCAAACTGCTCTCCTTAAAACTTCATCTTCATAAGTACCTCTGTAAACACTTCATCTTCACTAGTTGTGGGTGGCCTTCTCATCAATTAATCTGAAGGCTCGTTGAAGCTCCCACTGAGCTTCAACTCATCAGTCACTACTCGTGACTCGTTCTCTGTCCCCTTTGGCTCCCACTTAAACAAACTGCCGGACCCTGAGAAAATCTGAGAACTAACACTCTCCATCATAAGCTGGTAATTCACTGGATAGACTTCTAACGCTGTAATATGAGTTCTCTTAACCCACTGTCGTCTAGGAGCTTTGATTTAAGCACTACCTGTGCTACCTTGCTCCCATAACTCCCACAACTTCACAAAATTCAATCACTAAAGTGCAAAATCAAAGCCCTAATCTTTGATTTTGGAACCCTAGATGCGATCTCTAGCAACAAGGATCTCTGATTTTGGAATCGAAGGCGGCGACAACTGGGTTATCGAAACCCTAGTCGCAGTCTGCAGTAGAAGTCTTCAATCGGAGCCCTAGCGATGCTTGCTGATGGCTGACGGCGACAGCGGCTGGTTCAGAAACCCTAGTCGCGATGTCGGCGACTGTGACTGAAACCCGAGACCACGGCTTCTTCTTCGACAAGTAAGTGTTCTTCTTCTTCACCTCTTACCTAGTTCGTGTGAATCGATTAAGAGCCTGAGCTCTGATACCAGTTGTTAGGTCAGAACAGATATCACACGAACACTAGAACAAGAACAGCAAGCTCACACACTCTCACACTCTAAATCACAAGAACAAGAACACAAGATTTATAGTGGTTCAGTCTAATCTGACCTACATCCACTCTCCACAACTAGTTCTTCCTTTTGTATTAGGTGCTCCAAATGTACAGGTACAAGAATAAGAAGTATTTATAGGGTACAAATTAGATTACTGAATATAGTAATAATATATCTTCATCAGACAGACAAAAGGACCAATACTCTTCCTAGAGGAACAATCCTCTGCCTAGAGGAATAATCATCAGACTAGAGGAATAATCCTCTGCTCGAGTCAAATCCTCCATAACCCAATAGGATACCCAAGTGAGGGATAAAGAGAGAATCTGCCTTGCATCTCATTTGTTGAGCCATCTGATTAATCTCATCCTCCGAGCATCCAACCCCAACCAATCGACATTTATCATAATTAATATGAAGACTAGAAATCCTATAGAAATACCGAATAATTCTCTTAAGGTTCATGAGATTTTGATGATCCCACTCTCCCAAGAAAATAACATCATCAGCATATGAGGTGTGAGAGATGACTGGCCCTTCATTGGGAAGTTTAACACCCTTGAAAAGGTCCTTCTCCACAGCCGATAAACCTTCCATTACTATAATAAACAAAAAGGGCAACAACGGGTCACCTTGCCTAACCCCACGTTCCATATGAAATTCATCCGTTGGAGTGCCATTAAAAATAACCGAGTTAAAATACCCTTTAACCTATTGCCTCCATTTCAAACCAAAGTTAAGTTGCTTCATCACATCATCTAGATAATTCCAATTAACTGTGTCGAAAGCTTTAGCATAATCAACTTTACATAAAAGAATTTCTTAGTTGATTTCTTTGCCCAGGCATGGGTTATATTAATGAGAATGTGGCCATAAAAAATATTTCTATTTTTTATAAAGTCCGTTTGCTCAGACCTGATAATATTGTGGATGATTTTTTTGTAAACGAATTGCTAGAAGCTTACCAATTACCTTTGGCATGCATCCTAGCAAGCTAATAGGCCGGAAATCATCGAGGGGTAGACCATATTAGGAATAAGAGCTAGGAATGACGCATTACAACCACAAGTGATTTTTCTTTTGTTTCCAAAATACTGAATGAACAGTGTGAAATCTGGACCAATAATATCCTAGAAACTCCTGATAAAACTGAAAGATAAACCATTAGGCCCAGGGCTTTATCACCGTACTCCCAAATAACTTGCTTTATCTCTTGAGACGAGAAATATAATTCCAAGGTTGCAGCTTCTTCATCAGTGAGAGTGTTGAAAGGAACAAGTTTAAAACTTGGCCTCCAACCCTTTGGTTCAAGAAACTTAGATGAAAAGAACCTATACACCCACCAAATCCCATCGATATGCAGCCCGCGAATCTTATTTCTTCTTTTATGACCGTTAGTGATGCCATGGAAGAATTTAAAGTTTTCATCCCCTCCAATATCCCACGTAATTCGTGCCTTTTGTAAAAAATATTTTTTTTCCTTCTAGATTCAGTGAGCCATAACGATTTCTTTGCTTCCATACGTTCTTTTGATTCAGAATCATTCAAATCTCTAGATTCAATCATAATCTCCAAAGATTTAATCTTATCTTCCAACAAAATCTTATCCTTTTTTTTTCATTTAAGAACTTAGTTTTGCACCAAGAACTTAAAGTCACCTTTAACACTTTAATTTTATGAGCTAAGCATAAGTTTGGACACCCGGAAGGATCCGAGTTCGACCAAGAATTAAGAACAATAAGCGGAAGGTTGGAATCCTGAAGCCAAGTATTATAGAAGAGAAATGGGAAAGGCCCATAATCCAGATTATGACTGATAAGGATAATAGGCCTATGATCTGACTAGACTCTATCCATTGCACAGACATACGCGAGAGGCCATGCACAAAGAAATGAAAAACAGACTAGGAAAAGGTCCAACTTACTTGAGACTGAGCCATCATCTTTTATCGATGTGAATCTTGCACCCCCATTTGATACTGCTAGAGACAATCTTTGTTAATAAAATCATTAAAATCCAGCATAGATTTATGTAACGCTCTGCGTTTTCATACTTCCTATATTTGGAAACCCTTGCTTGAAATTCTATTTTTGGAAACCAGGTATTCTTGTAATCGTCATTTCGTTGTAATCTATGTAAAATCCAAGACTTGAATCATAAGGAAATTCGTGCCTTTGTTACATTTATGATATATACACTCCGTATATGTCCATACGTTCAAAAACATCCTTCATGTGACGCTTTGTTCCTATTTTGTGCTAAAAACGTCAAACTTGCAAACTATTGATCCATACGCTAAACTACGCGAATTTGATACAATTTCTCGACAAATAAACATAATTATACTTGTTTTATGTTTCATTTATGCTTCAATTACATAACATACCCTTAACTATGTTCCTCGTGCATAGAACACCCTAAAACTCACTGAAAACATCGAAACATAGAAGTTTAGGGGGCCTAATTGTAATTTAATCAAACTTCAACCCATAGGAAGAGAGTGGCGGCCCGCGACCACCTCAGGCCTGGCCCTATGCAGCCCGCAAGAGCGGCCCAACTCGCGAATTGTTGATCAGACTTCATTTTGAGCGCGATTTGGTGTTTATTTTGAGTTTTAAACTAGTTTTTGGCATTAATTACACACCTAACTCAACCCTAAACTCTTCCCTATATAAACCCATCATTCTCCAAGCCATTTTTACTTTTCAAACACCTCAAACTCACTCTCAAACACCCTCAATCAGCTGCAAATTCAGAAGAATGGACAGATTCACCACAAGTTACAAAAACAAGTATAACTTCTTCATTTCTTGGCCTTTTTCATCCATTCTTTTTCCCACTTTCTTGGAACAACCTTAGGAACATTTCTAGAGGTTTTCCATGGAAAACCAAGCCCTGGAATGTCACCAAAAAGGCTCCAAAGTGGACTGTTCATTTCTGTTTTCACTTAAACTTTGTTAATCTTAGTAAACTTGATTCTATCTCATCTCAAACCTATGTCCTAATGCTCATAATCAATTAAATGGTTAGTTGGGCTTAAAAACAAGGCTGAGATATGTTAATCTCAGAGGTTAAAACCTCACAAACATTCTGTTTTAGTTAGGGTTTTACCCACAAGAAGTGTTTAAGCTTGAAGCTTGATGTATGTGTAATTGTTAGATTAGCTTGGGCTATCTTTCATAAAAATCCACTCACTTCTTGATGTTTTCCATAGAATAGTTGTTCTTATTTCTCTATTTACTTGTAAGTTCATGACCCTCCTTGTTGTTTATGACAACAAGTGTAGTGGTGAACAATGGAGCTACCTAAATGGGAGCTTTTGTTCTTCCTACCTCATGTATGAATTATATGATACTTAGAGGTGCCTAAATGAAGACTTTAATCTTCTACCTCATGCCTGTCATATATGATGTAGTATACTCTATGTAATACTTATGTAACATTCAAACAAACCAAACTTTTGATGATGAACAAGTGGGCATTATCAAGTTAGTAAGTTTATCATCTAGGCATCATATGTGATAGATGATTATTTTCATATGTCTATTTTCATGTCCTTAAACTTCAAATACGTAAACCTTAATGTAATCATCCCTTAGGATTTCAAATCGAATATATTCAACCTTCTAGTCTCAACAACTTCGTCACATTGGATAATCGTAATGCATATGCAATTATGTGAGTATACTCGAAACCATTTTACTTTTAACACTGTTGGGTGCAACATGTATTCTATATATAAACACACGAAACACTTGAAACTATTTGAATCACTCTCTATACATATTTGAACATGAAACTATATGATGCTTGTTAATCTCGTATGTTATGTAAACTTTTCGTGTCTATATGCTCATTGACTTCGTACAAGCCTACCTTAACAATTATAGCGCTATAGGAGTAATGCACCATCCACTAGTCTTGGGGTATTGTTAAGTTAAACATGTTACCCCCCTTTATCCTATTTGGGATAGGCTATTTTAACACATTGGATTCTTGGGTTTGAACATATACTTGACATCGTTTCAACATACTAGTAACTTGCATTTTGTGATTCATGTTGGATACGAGCCTTAGACTATTCTAAAACTATTTTTATGCTATGTATCAAACTGGTATACTCTCCAACTTTTTGTTGATCATATTTTAATACATGTTGCAGTTTGATAGTCGAGATGATGCTAAGTGAAGAAACAAGATTTAGGTGGACTTAGAAACACACTTAGGGGGTGTTTGTTTTTTGCAAGAAGTACTTCCTGACCTCTTATGTCTGCGCCGCGCAGACCATGCGCAGACCTTTGGGTCTGCAGCCTGTTTGTTTTTTGGAAGAGATTTCACTAAAAAAGCTCTTCTAGAGCTATTCCTCATGTAGATCTAGACCAACCTCTTCAAAACATCTCTTTCTTTCAAAACACCTGCACATCTTCAAACCTCAAACCCTAGCACCCATCTCTACTTCCAGCTGACACCTCACCTCCTTCGCCACCCCCTCCACCTCCGCCACCACTCCACCTCCGCCGCGCCTCCAATCGTTCACCCAGGTACGAATCATATCTCATTACGAACCGGCACCTCACCTCCCCTGCGTCAACCTTCTCCACCGTCATTCACCTTCTCCACTTCCACCTGACACCTCACCTCCTCTGTCGTCAACCTTCTCAACTTCCTGCTGCCCCTCCAATCATTCACCCTGGTACGTGACGATATCCAATGGCATTATCAGATTTGTAAAGTAAAGTTGGAATTGATTTATATGAAGGTGTTTTGTTGTTTCTTCGAAGTTTGAGGTTTAAATAAAACTAACAAGTTAATGGTAAGAAACAAATGGATTAAAAAGTTGCAACAGAAGGATGTATTTTAAGCCTTTTAAAAAAGTAATTGTTCTCCTTGAACTATTATTTTATTACCATTTGCGGGTAGCTGTGGTTGGTGGTGTTGGATTTGAGATGAATACATGGTGTGTGACAGTGGTGAATGGTAGGTTGTAGTGGTTGTTATTTGTATGGAATGTTTGATATAATGCTCAGCTGTTAAGGTTTGATCCATTGGGTTATGGAAATGATGCATTTAAACAACAAACAGTCTTCTTCTTGCAGACGTTAGAGGTTTGGTCCACCTCTTCAGCTGCAGATGTCTACATATGTGGTCGGCAGACTGCAGACGTTTTACCTCTTCGAAAACAAACAACACCTTAGATTAATCTATTTTGTTGTGTTATGATTGAACTCAATGTTGTTCTTTTATTTGGATTCTTGTACAACAGTTTTTGTATTGAAATGAAATTTAAATTAAATTTATATTGTCACATAGTGTTATGAAGTCTCTTGCAATCTATTTCATCTCATCCCGATGTTTTCGCCATCGGTTGGGGTGTGACAATTTATCCGGTGAAGGTAATGAAGTTCTATCGCTACTTTCTATAAGGGCATTAAAATTGCCCATAAAAACCCACCGACCCAAAGAAGGAGATTTTAAAGAGCATTAATTATCCAACACCAATTTCCTATCTTCAACATCACTTGGTGCATAAATGTTTGTTAAATTAACAACACCCTTTATCCCTTTCCAAGAGCCTAATAAACGATATAGAAAGGGGAGGATATAACTAATGACCATGTGAACAACGAAGGGCCCTAGACCACCATACCTACCATTAGACTCAACCGCAAAAGATTGGAAAGAATGATTACCCCACATCCTAGAGAAAGGAATGCGATTCATATCCACCAGTTGCGTCTCTTGAATGCTGATGAAGTTGATATGATGCATATATTCAAATCCTTAATCCAGTCCGCCTTGAAAAGATCACCAATTCCCCTGCAATTCAAAGACAGGAAATTCATGGTGGAACAATGAATTCCCCTTCCACCACGACCACATCTTGCATAAAATCTTCTCTATTAGCAACTTCGATCCCTAAGTTTGATGCTGTAACAACCCGCGTTTTGAAAGTCAAGGTGCGATCTGTCACTCCTTGCTTTGCTATTGATTGTACACTTTGAGTTGTAATCGAATCCTTTTATTTGTTTACTTTAGTTGTATTATGTGGAGTATCTATGATAATCGCAGTTTAATCGATGTTAATCGCTAATCTATTTATCGCATTACCGCTTTATCGCTAATCGCATCGCAATCGCATTCGCAACTTGAATTGTAGGTTCTGTATATTGTTTTACGTGTGTGTGCTACTTATGTGTTACTTGTGCATGTTTACTTTATGTTGGTGGTGATTAATCGAAACGCAATCACAACTCTATCGCAACAAAATCTAATCGCAAAACGCTAAACGCAAGGTTAACTATATTGTTGTATGTTAGTTATATTATTTGTGTGACCATTATCTAAATCTATCGCATCGCTTAATCGACACTCGCTCAAACGCATCGCAACACTCAACACGCAAAACGAAACGTCGAAACCCATTCGCGGCAAACCTTCGATCGAATGACCATTTGATCTAATGGTCATCGAAACCCATTCGCGGCAAACCTTCGATCGAATGACCATTTGATCGAATGGTTATCCGTACGGATGACCATCCGATCGGATGGCCATCCGATCCGACACTTGCGCACACCTTTCCTCTTTTGAAAACCTATAAATACCCCATGTCACATCATGAACAGTGATGTGACAGCTCTCTCCTCCGACCAACACGTTCCAACCCTCTTTTCTCTCGATTTCTCACGATTCCTGTAAGTTTTCAACCTAAATCTTGTACATCTATCATATACACACACTTCTTCATCATTTTCGCCTTCGAATCCTCACTTTTAACCGTGAAATCGGCGGATTTGAGGTGTTCTAGGGTGATGTCATCATGGAGCTCTGATGAACTTCAATACTTGGCCTCATTCCACCAAGAACAACTCAGATCTAGAGGATTTCAACATGATTTAACACTATTTTCGCACAGATCTAAACATTTTCAAGGTTAAAAGGATTGAAAGAGGTTTTATTAACTTTTCTTTCAACTCCTTCACACTCAATGCACTCAAAACCGATAGGATCGGAGCTCATTCAGACCTTCTACTCTTTTCCTAGTGAAATATCGGTCTGAGATCTGATTCCTATCAACGAGATAACCGACTTAGCGGGCTGAACATGAACAAACCATCACGAATAGTTAACCGATCGGACTGGGGTGGTTCCTATCCGATCAAATAACCTGGACTTGGTGGGGTTCCGTTGTTTAACCCGTTGTCATACCGTCTCGATCAAACCACAAACTTTTCAAAATTAGCAAAAATATTTCAAATCTCAAACGATCAGGTGGTCAAACGGATTGCCGTCCGATCGGATTGCCATCCGATCGAACGACAATCCGATCGAATTGACACTTGGTTTTCCACACTTAAATATTTCACAACTTTCAAAACATGTCAGTTCCAGTGGATTGTCATCCGATCGGATTGATATCCGATCGACCATCCTGCTGTGAACTTGTTCCCTCTGGAAATGTCTCGTCGATCGGATCGCCTTCCGATCGAACGACCATCCGATCGGATGACCGTTCGATCGAACGACCTGAAGGGTAGAGATACTTCTCTTTTTTTAAAATGCTACAACGAAAACTTCAAAGGCATCATACACAAACACATCCATCCCAAACGAGTGGCAATCCGACCGAATGGCCATCCGACCGGATTGTCATCCGATCGAATGACCATCCGTTCGGATTGTCATCCGCTCGGATGACCTTTCGTCACTTGTCTCACTTGCACCGTTTAACGCGCCATTCTTTGCTTAAGCTATCGTTAACTGTTTAGGCTAATCTCTCAGCGCTCCCTTCAATCCAAGAAAGTGTTTATTTACTAAACATGATCTGTGAGTATACTCGAACCCTTTTTGCTTTATGCACTTTTGGGTGTTACATGCATTACTTATTCAAATCACAATCGACACACAACTCAAACACTATTTATGCGCTGACCGTTATTGCATGCTACGTGTTATTCGATGAATGCTTGTGTGTTATGTTTACACAGTGATTGTTGCCTAACACCTTAGCAACGATAGTACTATAGTTTGGACTCAGCACCTGTCATGGACAGGGGTTGTTAAGGGCTTTACTTCACGTGTCCCAGTGGGGATATGTGTTGTCTATTCTACAACTCGCAGTCACGTCTGTGCATATTTCATTGTCGATAACCTACTAGCTTCACTATACTATATGTTACATGCTGGTTATGTGTAAAACAATTTCGCTATCTATTATACTATTAAACTTGTATGCTCACCTTTACACTATGTGTATTGACCTCTATTTTAACGTATGTGACAGGTGTTTAGGATGCTGTGCTTTCTTGCTACCTCTTGTGGAATCAAGATAGGATGGGTCTAGAAACAAACAAACAATTTATATTTGAGTTGTCGGAACTATGTTTTGTCTATGAGATATCTACGTCTGTAATAATTATTATACTGGTTATGTTTTGGTATGGGACTTAACGTTAAATATTCGGTAATATTAGTTGTTATGGATTTCTCCTGGACAATCTGTTTCGCTCAGTGCCTCACCCCGATGTTTCCGCCATCGGTTGGGGTGTGACAGATGCCATGTTAATTGTTGAAGCAATTTCACAGTTTAAGGAATGCAAATTGGGTGGAGGAATAATGCTAAAAAGGCGCCATCTGAACCCGAAGAAGGGTTTCCTTGCAACGCCTCCCTGCAAGAGCCTGAGTAGGGATGGCAGTCGGACCCGAACCCGATGGGTGAACCCGAAACCCGAATCATTTGGGACAAGTTTGGGTCTAGTAATCGGGTTTGGGACCGGATATGGGATTAGTTTTATTTTTTTCGCGGGTTTAGGACGGGTTTGGGATTTGATGATATACCCGTTAACCCAACCCGATTACCCGATAAAGTATACCCGTTTACCCGACTTATTTATGTTGGACCCAGTATGGCCTTAACAACTTCTTTTTACGTAATATGACAAGTGATTTCAGTATATGTGAAAAAGATGTGCGGAAATGGAAATCAGACTTTCAAGAAACAAGACCTACAGAATTATCAAGTTTATATCACTTTGAAACAAATTAGTTTAACAAGGTGATTGTAAGATTATTATCTAATACAAATGAATCTTGATTTCTGTGGGTGAGAAGAGCAGTGGAGTTTGGGTGTTTGTATATGAATGCTAAGCTTCAAACTCAAGTATCTTCTGCCTCTCGAGCCTTCTATTTATAGACGGTTGTGGACATGAATAAACAATTGTTTATTCATGCAATAAGTCCTGCGTAAAGTAGCAATTTGACATATTCATTGAATCCATCGTTCAAGTTACATTTGTAATCATGAAAACCAATAATGTCATGCTTCGGTCATGGGTGGCAGGATAGAGTTGTGATTTTTAGACAAGTGGGTCTTTCATTAGAATTTCTGATAAACCACTTCATCAGAAATTCTGGTGAACAAATCATCAGAAAGTCTGATGATCAGGATTTGTCAGAAACTGATGATATTTCATCAGAAATATCATCAGATCCATCAGAAACGACCTTCTCTGATAATCCAAATCAACTCTTGATCAACTTATGATTCTTTGTAGTAGATACTTTGCTTTTCAGTTGTCCCAACTGATTTTCTTCATCTTGCTGTGTTCTTCAGGACTGTTATCTTCTTCAGAGATCCAGTTGATTGAGATTTTCTTCAATACTTACAAATAAAGTTTCCTAACAGTTCCCCCCTAAGTATTGTAAGAAAATGAACTATCTCTATGTCTAAATGTAAACAACTTTTAGCTAATTCTTGAAAAAGAAAGATCAAGTGACTATGTCTTACAGATATAAAGCAAAACAAAACATAAAAACTGAAAACATAAATCATCCAACCATTGTTAAAAAACAGAAAAACGATTTCTAAATTTTGTTCAAAAACAGCAATATATCATCAGTTCATTTAATTGATCTTTACTCCACCTCTGTGTTTATCTCCTGGTTTCAGCTTTTTCTTGTGATCAATTATCTTTTGAGTTGCCTTGTACATTGATTTGTACCATTCTCTTGCTTCCATCCAATCTTCAATACCATCTTCAATTTTCTTTCTCAACTGTTCATTGTTCTTTCCTTTCTTCTTGAGCTGCTCTTGTGTGTCATTTATGCAGTTTCTTATATACTTTAAAGTTTGGTTTGAATACCTGCAAATTTCACTAATTCTGAATAGAGCTTTCTCATCATGGGCATCTTTGAAGACTGCGCATATTTCTGGTGTGTTAAAGATTGCTCCAGTTCTTGCTAATTTTGAAGGGATTTCAGCTGGAATCATTGTGTTGGGTGGAGGTATTAACACTTTAGTGCTATACTCGAAATTGATACATAGATCAAAGTCTGCTAGTGCTGCTCTTTGGTATAGTTTTGCTCCTGCACTTTTAAGGCTGTCAGGGGCTCTCCTGATCACTACTGAACCACCTTTCCATTCATCAATGATGTTCTTCATTTTGACTATGTCTATTGGATGAATTTTATCAGCCAGATCTGCATCAGTAACCTTTTGAACATCTTTATCTTTTCTGACCAAGGTTACTTGTTTTGACTTTCATTTCCTAATATGCCTCCTCCAGTAGTCAAAGTATCAACTCTTTCAATTGATACTATTGGATTGGTCAAGTTGTTGTGCAATATTACCCAGCTGCCATTATTTCTTTCTTCACAAATACCTTTACTCATTGGTGAGAGTGGTCTTGTTGGGTTGTCTTCTGGACCTTTCCAATAGTAGTGCTTCAGATGTTCTTCTGGATACATGATTGTGTGTAGTTCACCTTCCAGCACTTCTGATTCTTTGATGTTGCCTTCTGAATCTACTCTCATTATTTTTCTTGGCCTTTTTGAGGAGGTCACTTCATGTTCCATTCTTCGCTTCTCCTTTGTGTCCATCCTTATGCTAAATTTTGTTTCTCCAGTGATGGTTGTAGAGGATGGTTGAGCTGAAGTATATTCTTTATGTTGGATCCTTGAAGTGTCTGGCTTTGGTATGCTTGGTGGAAGATCCATTGGTAACTTTTGTTTATCTGGTGGTGGACCCATGGTCTGCTTCTGTTTTTAAGCTGTTGAGGTTTCTTTTTGCTTGATTTGTTCTTGCTGGATGGTTTATGTCTGAGGATTTTCTGATACTTGTCTTTCTTGTGGAATTGGAGTTTTTAGTGTATGAAGATCAACTTTTGCCAGTGTGGCAACATTGTACTGCAGTCTTTTTACTAGCAAGTGAATGTTAGTAAGAGCTTGAGTGTTTGTTTCTTCTTGTTTCTTTATCTTCTGAAACTCCTGATTTTCTTTATTTCTTTGTTCACTTAATTCCAGTATCAACTTCTCAAAAGCCTCATTCAAGCTGCTGTTGTTGGCTCTGAGAAGTTGTATTTCTTCAAGAAGCCTTCCTGAACTTGAACTTTCTCCTGCAGTTGCAATCTCAGTCATCTTTTTCTTGATATCATGTAGTTCTTTAAGAGCCTTCTCCATTTCTGATGAACTTCCTTTGTTTTCTGATGACTTTTGTATTTCGTTGAGAGCTGCATTATTTTCTTCAGTTTGTTTCTGCATAGTTTTGACAGTTTCTGATAAAGCTTTGACTTCTGATTTTTGATTTCTGATTTCTTCCAGTATCAGATCAAGTTTTTCATCCATGACTGTTTTCTCAGTAGCAGCTTTATCTTCAAGTTCTTTATGAAGTTGTTTTGGAGACATAGATGGTTGTTCTTGGGAAATAGGAGAAACAACAGATGTTTCTCTTCTAACGCCACCAGAAAACACTTTTCTGATGTTCTAAGGTTAAGAGGATTGGAAGTATCCAAATTCTCTGTTTCCTCACCAGAAAATTAAAACATATTCAAGTCCTGGTTTTTCTCATATCCTTGAACCCCTTCAGGTTCTCCATGAGTTGTTGAGAAACTTTTATTTTTCTCATCCAGGTTTCCTTGACCAGTAGACTGATCTCCACCTGTTGTCACCACATTTTCCTCCTCAGAGTCTGACTCAGAAAATGGGTCTTTTGTTTTACTCACATTTTGTTTTGTAAAAACAATGCTTCTTTGTAATATTTCATATTTTGGTTGAATTGATTCATCATAATCACTTTCAGAAGTATAAAATATATTGAGTTTAGATTTTGTTGCACCTGTTTCTCCCATATGTGAGCCTTCCGCATGATGTTCTTCTGTTGCATGAGTCATATGCACATCTTTATCAGTTGGATGAGGATCAGATTCATCCTGCTTCTCTATTCTTGGTGTGCTTGATTCTTCTGCATCATGCTCCATGGGTGACACCTTTTCAAATCCTTCTTTTGTTTCTGCTTGCTTACTTAACATTCTCAGATATTCTGCTCTGTATGATGAGTTTTCTGGTATAAGATCCATCATATTTTCTGGCAGAACAGGTACATCAAAATCTGACTTCCATGACCCTGCAGCACTCCAAGGTCTCATAATTTCTGATTTCCACATAAATTTTGATTTTGGAGTTTGTAGATTCCTTTCAGAAAAAGCATCAGAAATTATGATGGATAGAAATCTGGGGAATGGTAGATGTGAATCTATCTTTCCAGTTTTGGTCAGAATTGATCTTTTGATCAGATTAAATATTTCTGTTCCAAAATCAATATTCAACCCAGTTATGAGGCTGAACATGATTGTTAGAATATTCATATTTATCTGATCTGTACCTCCAATCTTGGATGATAAACACTTATTCAGTATTTCCATTAACACTTGCCAGAAGGCAGGCAACTTGTTCCTCTTGAACTCATTGATTTTTGAAATCTTTGCCTTGCATCCCATTACAGCATCGTTGTTCAAATATGTCTTCTTTTGGTGGTGCTTCTTAATACTCTTGATTTAAGGGTAGTTCTGAACATTCCCTTATTTTATCTGGTGAGATTGTGATGAAGATATCTTCCCACACATGTGCTGTTACCTCCAAACTTGTACTATGAGGTTCGAGAGTTTTTACAACTTGTTGTAGCAGTCTTTCTGGTACCTCTTTGGTTTTTGTAAGGGCATGAGCTATTGGGCTTCTGATCAGAAATTCAATGAGAATTTGACACTTGACATCGTATTGTTCGATGTTAGTATTCATTGCTTCATTGTTGTTCTTCAAAGGAAGATATTCAGCTTCAGTGATTAAGGGAACAAAGTGTTCAGCTGGAGGTGGACTGTTGTTGGTGGCAGCCATTTAGGATTTAGGTTTTTGCTTTTGAGAAGGGTTTTTAGGGTTTGAGAATGAAGATTGAAGATGAGCGTCTCTGTTTTGGAGGGGATATTTATAGTGAGTTGAGACAGAGATTTTTGAGTGTTTTTCGTGGGTTGTTTGTATTCAAGGTGTTTTATGACACCTTAATGATGTTTTAATCTTTTAAAGAAGCAACCATTTTTGAAAAACCTTTGGTTTACCTCTAATTTAATGTATATCTCGTTAAAGATAATTAGAGATTCCAACAATTTTTAAAAGGATAAACACTAGTATCCAACTTGCACCTTTTTATGCGGGACCCTTTTTGATTTCAGACATGGTCCAATCAAAAACGTTTTCTTCAATTAAGTGCTTTCCCATGTTGTCCTTTTAATGATATATATTGAAAAATCTCTAAATGTTTCTTGAAGAGTTGAATTTTCTCATATATATCATCAGAAGATATTTGATTCATTTATAGGAGTCTGAATCATATTTTTTTTAGATGAGAGGGAATGAGTGGAGTTTTAGAAATCTTCTTACCTTGATCTTGTGAACTCCACACCTTTGTTCTGGTGTGTCAGGAAGTCTTTCTCATATAGCTTGTTCCAGTCCTCAGAAAAATTTGAAAGAAACTTATCTAAAAATAATCTAGTTGTTTTTGTAAGTTTCTTTGAATCTGATCAGATTTAAAAATTTTTTTAAGCAATCGATCCTTCCTGTTTAAAAAAAATTTCTTTTGATGTTTTGTATCAATTTTTCAATTTATCTGGTGATTTTGAATCAAATTCTGACGATTTAATGGAGTTTCTGATAAATTTTATCAGATTCTGATGATTTACTATATCCTATCAGATTGATCCTTACCAGATTTTCCTTGTTTCCATCAGACAAGATTTCTTTGTTCCCCCTAGACCTATTGATATTTATAGCTAACATGTATTTAAGAAAAACTTATTATATTACTAAACAAGAGATGGTTAGAACACACAAAACAAAAACAAGAACAGATAATCCTAACTACTCATCCTCCTCATCCAACACGTTATACATGCACTTCACATATAACCAGAGACTGGTTATTCTTCCTGTATGATAGGTTGATGGAACCAAGGAAGCAACTCTTAAGTTTTCTTGATGTGCCAGTTCAGCTCTTGTATAACAACTTCTCACACCTCCAAAGTCCAGCTGACTTGTGATTACCTTGGTTGCAAAACGAGGGTAGATCAGAAAAGGATTACGGTCATGGACGTTTCCTTCTAAGTCTCTCATGAGAAACTTAGCATAATTGTAAAGTTTTTCCTGTACAATTGCATGCGCCACTTCCATCATCCTGTAAGACAGCTCATTAAAGTGTCCAGTCTTTTTCGAAAAGCAAACACTTAGCTGTGTTACCAAATACTGAAAAGGTGGTATGAACCCAGACTTGCAAATTTGCCTTGACACATTGTTTGAATTGTAGCCCATTTCAGTCAAGGTTCGTTGCACCTTTGCCTTTTCCAATATGCTGATCTTTCGATAATCACCCAATTTGAGGACATCTCTGAGTGTTTCCTCTTTTAGGGTGATCTTTACCCCCATAACCTCACTCTTTATCGACATAGAAGTGCCACTCATAACGACTTGAGCATTCCACCAGAACTCTTGAAGAAGTTCTGGATATATGGTGACATGTGTTGACATGGCAAAGCCCAAGGGACTTCGCATGATCATATTGTATACAAACCTGCAGTCCTCCCATGCAGGTCCTTCTAAGTTGGATCTTAGTCTGAGATTATGATTTTCGTAAAGTTTGAGAGGGAATTGGTTGGATTCCATTGATTTTGGGTGACTCATTTGAAATAAGAGGTTTTCTGATGGTAGGCTTTTGAAGAGAAGATTTTGTTGTGAAGAATGTCTTTTTCAGATTGTTAATATTTATAGGTGAAAGTGATAGTTCCATATTAACAAAAAAAATTTTATTCTCTTCAATTAAGACGATATCTATTGCAGTGATATGACAGTCTACTAAGCCTTTTGTGTGAGTAAGCATTCAATAGGTGGGCGGCTACTTTCATAGTTCCTAATGATATTGGTGCTTACGTGTTTCTGTTAAACTCCTTATAACCGAATGACGTTGCATGTTCAAAAAAATTTCCTTTTATGAAAAGACATTTGTGACGATTGAATTCTTTGGATTTAATTTTATCCTCATGCATGTCATCAATGTCCCCCCTTTTTTTCAAAAAATTAAAAACAACTATAAATTTATACAAATGGAATATGTATGAAGATATGGACTTTTGATGATTACTGATTATTATGTACATTTAAACAAAAGTTCCTGATGAATATCAGAATTTCTGGTAAATCATCACATTTTATTGATGATTTATTAAATCTTCTGATTTTTCGTCAGATAGATGAATTTCTGCATCAGAATTTTGCTTAATTGTCCTTTCATTCTAAGTATCTTGGTGATTATCAATTTGGTTTTCATTTTGTCTTGCTTTTATTTCTGAAACATTTTCATCTCTTAAGTTGACCATGCCAAGTTTGCTGATCAAAAAATTATGTCTCTTTTCATCAAGAGGTTTTGTAAATATATCAGCAATTTGGTTTTCAGTTGGTACAAAATACATTTCAATGTTACCTTTCTCCACATGATCTTTTATGAAGTGATATCTGACATCTATGTGTTTGGTTCTTGAGTGATGAACTGGATTTTCTGTTATTGCAATTGCACTCTTTGAATCACACAAAATTGGTATTTTTGTCAGATTTACTCCATAATCCTTCAGTTGAGTTTGCATCCACAACACTTGTGAACAGCAACTTGCTGCTGCAACATATTCTGACTCTGCTGTTGATGTGGCAACACAGTTTTGCTTCTTGCTTGCCCAACATACTAATTTTCCCCCCAAGATTTGACAAGCACCTGATGTGCTTTTTCTGTCAATCTTACACCCTGCATAATCTGCATCTGTGTATGCAATTAATTCAAGGTTTGTATCCTTTGGATACCAGAGACCAAGTTCTGAAGTGCCTTTTAGATATTTGAAAACCCTTTTCACAGCTTTTAAATGAGATTCTTTAGGGTCACATTGATATCTGGCTAGAAAGCATGTAGCAAACATGATGTCTGGTCTACTTGCAGTCAAGTATAACAATGACCCTATCACCCCCCTATAGGTTTTAATATCTATACTTATTCCATCTTTATCAGAATCTAATTTGTTTCCTGTTGCCATGGGAGTTTTTGAAACAGAGCAGTTTTCAAGTGAATATTTTTGTAGAATTGTTTTAACATACTTTGATTGACTCAGAAATATTCCATCAATTCTTTGTTTGACTTGTAACCCTAAGAAAAAGGTTAATTCACCCATCATGCTCATTTCAAAATGGCTGGTCATTAACTTTTGAAACTTTTTGCAAAATTTTTCATTTGTTGATCCAAATATAATGTCATCAGCATATATCTGAACCAACAAGGTATGACCTTTATATGTTTTGAGAAAAAGTGTGGTGTCAATAGTGCCTTTGGTAAATCAGAATTGAGTAAGAAGTTTGATAGTGTTTCATACCAGGCTCTAGGAGCTTGCTTCAATCCATACAGCGCTTTGTTTAATCTATAAACATGATTTTGAAATTTTGGATCAACAAAGCCTTCTGGTTGTTGCACATAAACTTCTTCTTCAATTTTACCATTTAGGAAAGCTGATTTTACATCCATTTGATAAACTTTGAAATCCTTGGATGTAGCATAAGCAAGAAAAATTCTTACAGCTTCTAGTCTAGCTACTGGTGCAAAAGTTTCATCATAATCAATACCTTCTTGTTGACAGTAACCTTTGACCACTAACCTTGCTTTGTTCCTTGTGATTATGCCATTTTCATCAGATTTATTCCTGTATACCCATTTTGAGCCTATGACAGATTTGTCTTTGGGCTTAGGTACCAGATCCCATACCTTGCTCTTTTCGAATTGAGCTCTTCTTGCATAGCTTGTATCCAATCTGGATCATTCAGAGCTTCTTTGGCAGATTTGGGTTCTATTGTGCTTAAGAACCCAGCATATGCACATTCATGTGCAGTTGCAGATCTTGTTCTCACACCATCAGCTGGATTGCCAATGATATCAGAATGAACATGCTCTTTGATCCATCTTAACCTGTGTTGGTGCACTTGTGTCTGTACTTTGTCTGTATTCGGTCTGTATGTAAACGATGTCCTAAGTCTGTAAGTTGACTAAGTCAACCATCCTCCGGATTGACTTGGTCAAACAGTTAGAAAGATAAGTGTCTGTCTCGAAGGATAGCCTCGAAGGATACTGTTGATCCTTCGAGGTGCTCGAAAGATATGGTTCGATCATTAGACCTCGAAGGATGATCCTTCGAGGTCCATGCTGATCATTCGAGCTTGTTGTCATCGAAAGATGATCCTTCGGACCATCTATCGAATCCTTCGATCAGACCTGCTGTGTATGGGTATATATACTCATGCAGTGTGTTAGTGTTAGTCAGATGCACACATAGAGAGTTAGAGAAACTCTGCTGAAAAACACACACACACACACTTTAGAGAGTTTGCAAACAGATTGTAAACATTGTGCTTGTAACCGTAAACCTTCATACGTATTAATACAGTGGTGTTAATCGGTGAACTTTGTGTGTTCTTGTGTTTGTTCTTGCTTCATTCCGGTTTGCCTACTAGCTTGGATTCCGCACTCGCTAGTGGGTTAGTATAACAAGGTTTAGGTTGTTCTCGATCCTCCGAGAAAAGGGACCTACAAGTGGTATCAGAGCCTCGCTCTTTACCTTGTTTAAAACCGGTTTGTTCGAGTTCTTTGGTGTGTTTGGACACTTGGTTTAGCACTCGTTTTTGGTAGTTTCCTTGCATTTTGAAACTGAAAAACGGCTTCTAAACCTTCGGGAGTGTTCAAGGTTGGGTTGGGTAACTTGAAAACTTGTTTTTAAGAGACTTTGATTTTTCCGGCCATTTTTCCGGTGGTATCTCCGGTGACTGTTCTGGATAGGGTTGTGTCCATTTTGGGTAAACTTTTTGAAAATCCAAAAAGTTGGTGAAAAGTCAGACCTGCACATACCTTCTGCCGAAAGTTGTGCACCAACCCATCACCTTTCCCACCTACCCGTCAACTTTGTGTCAGGTGTGTCAGAGGATTCGAAAGATATCCTTCGACATCGAAAGATATCCTTCGACATCTTTCGATTAGGGACAGCTCGAAAGATTAGCATCTTTCGAGTAGTCTTTCGAAGTCTAAGGATCATCCTTCGTTTCTGGAATCTTTTCGAAAGATAGTGGTCCGAAAGATAAGGATTCATCTCGAAAGATAAGGATCTTTCATTGTGAATCTTTCGAGATCAGTATTCGAAAGATAAGGATCTTTCGAACTGTGAATCTTTCGTGATAGTTGGTCGAAAGATAAGGATCTTTCATTGTGTCATCTTTCGAGACCTGTGTTCGAAACAAAAGGAGAATCTCTCGAAATCATCTTTCGAAAGATAAGGATCCTTCGCATAAGTAAATCTTTCGAAGTCATCCTTCGAAGTTTTTGTTCGAAACTCAACAAGGATCTTTCGAACCCTGTTGATCATTCGAACAAGTATTGATCTTTCGAACAGGTTACATCTTTCAATTCTTAACTGTTTGCACTTAACAGTTTGTGCTTGTGTAGATTCTTAATTATTATTTGATCAAAATGAGCTGTACAAGTCCATGGGATTGGAGTTTGGACTCACGAACCAATCAAGAGTTAGTCACTGCTGCAGATTGGGCAAAGAGTATGATTCCACAGCCATCAATCAGTGCAAGTCAATGGGCTTTGGTGTCAAAGCAAAATCAAGACATGCAGAATTTTGTGGCAGAAAGAGGAGAAGGATATGCAGCTACTACTAAGATACGCCAGGATCTGTTGAAGAAGAAATTCGAATCATTTCGTTTCTTAGAGAAAGAAACACTAAATGATATAACAAATCGTTATTATCATTTAATGTGTGAAATGCGTGCTTTTGGTGTTCCTACATCTCAACAGGAAATGGTGGCACGGTTTGCTGATGCTCTACCACCAAAGTGGGGTTCATTCATTGAGCAGCTGAAGCATACGGGTACTCTGAATACAGTCAACATCTATGAATTCATTGAGAAGCTGGAACACAAGAATGACCAAGAAATCTGGAAAGCTAAGCGAGCTCTTGTTCCTCAAAACACAGAAATGTATTTGCCTGGTTTTGGTCCGTCAGCTAGTTCTAGTTCTGTTCAGCAACCGAAGCTTCAAACTGCTTTTGTGTCCAATACGAGTTCCTTTTCATTTCCTCAGTCAATAGCTGCTCCACAACCTCAATTCGATCCGAGGTCGTACATTCCTGTCCCAACACAGCCACAACCACAACCTCAAGTTTCCACAACAAAACCTCAATTTGAGCAAAGCGTCGATTGTGGTATGGACATACAGTTGGGAAACGATGATCAAACAAGAACTGCATTCTATGCTGAAGTTGTCAAAAATGTCAATGATGGTCAATCTTCGGAAGATGATAACAGTTCAGGATACAGTGGCAGTTCAGATGAAGAATCCAATCTGAATGAAAGAATTGATTCTGAAGCTGATAAGTTGTCGAATGAGGTTGACAAGAAATCTGACTTGATCGAGAAAGCTGATGCTACATCGAAAGAAATGGAGAAGATTCTCACTGAAGAGGGATCTTTCTCTTCTCAAACTGTCTCTATGACTAACGTCACAGCTTCTTCAAGTCAGGTAAAGGTTGAAACTCCTAGCATATGTAGTGAATGTGCTAAGATGAAGCATGAATGTGATGAATTGAGACGTGAATCTGAAACGATTCATAGTCACAATCAAAGTTTGGTTATTGAACTGTCCAAATGCAAAGAGGCAAACATGGCGTTAACTCAAAACGAAAAAGATTTTAAATCTGTAATTGAAACCCTAAAGAAAAGTGTTTCCGAATTGAACAAAGTTGTTTATCATAAACAAGTTAGTATTAACGATTATATTAATCTTGTTGAGGAGACCAAGAAGGAGTTAGCCATTGCCAAATGCGAGCATGATGCTATCAAGCAAAAATTGGAGAGTTATTCTAACTCCCGATTTGTGCTTGATCACATCATAGACGTTCAACAACTGAAAGGTAACGTGAAAGGTGTAGGGTATAAGGCGTGTCCACCCCCTTTGATGGACAACTATACCAAGATGCCCGATGAAGAGGAAATGCCTCGGTATGAACCCAGTGTGCCTCTTGATGTTGAGGAATTTGCTACTGGCCTAGGGTTCAAACCGGACAATTCATCGGAGGGCTCATCTGATAACAAAGGAAAGTCATCATGTGCTTCAAATCAAAGTCCTCCAACCATAGAGGACTATGATTCTTCAGATGATGAATCAGATATGAATGAACAGGATGAATCACTTGATGAGACGAAAGGAGTAGAAATTCCAATTGAGAATCATATTCTTTGTGATCCTCCTACTCCTGTCGTGCAACCTGTTGCCAAGAAAGTGATAAATCCTGTCAAAGATGTCAAGAATGACAAAGAAAGTGTGTTTGCTGTTAAAAGCTATAATTTGTTGTACACTTTGGTCGGAGATGTTAAAATCTATTCAAACAATGATTTTCCAATTAAAAATGTCAATCCATCCTTGATTGATAAAGTTTTTGAAGATAACACGAGCAAGTTTTTGGGAAAGACGATCCCTGGAGTTACTGTAACTCAATGTGATCCAATTCCAAAGGCTGAAATCAGAAAACAATTTGGAAATCAGAAATCACCGACAAAGCAACAACCAATTGCTTTTAAGGGTAAACAACAACAACGAGCTCCAAAACCAAAGGATAAGGTTGAAACAAAAGGAGCTCGTTATCAAAAGAAGAGCAAAGATGTTAAATTTGTAGCATCAAAGGGTACCGATAAAATTGAGACTTTCGAAAACAAATCAAACACCGATTTTGTACAAAAAGTCAAGATTTTGAAGCGTAACAGCGATAACAATTACACCCAACACACAAACGGGTGTGATGAACGAGCAAGTACCTCAGGTTCTACAGGTTCAACATCTGCCAGTCGAACAAATTCTCCTAAGTTTGGTGAAAGGAGAACTTGTTTCAAATGTGGGAAGTCTGGGCACATCATTAAAGATTGCACAAACTTGCCCAAACCAAATTTTGTTGAAAGAACCCCCTCTGAACAAGGTCACTCACAACGTCGTTCTGTTTCTGCAAAACATGATAAACGCACTTTTAAAGAACAAGAAACGAAACAACGACGTAAAAATGTAAAGGTGATCGAAAAGACCTTAAAACCGGAAACTGTTAAAAGGAAACCGAGTTTGTCACAACCAATAAAACCAGAAATTGTACATAATACACAATCTGGTAAACAAAAACAAAAAACTGGTAAACAAAAACAAACTTGGAAACCTAAATCAGGTGAAAGTTCAAGGGGAGGTGTTGTGCTTGAAAATTATCAAGAGGTTGAAATTACATTTCTTGATTCTCAGGGGCAACCCAAGTCTATGAAGGCTTGGGTCCCCCTCTCCAACTAATCTCTGAGTGAGTGTGCAGGAAGTTCCAGGAGGAACTATCAATAGTCATAGGATTATTGATAGTGGAATGTCCTTGCACAAGATAGGCGACAGAAGAAATTGTTGCCTTTGTTGGAGAGAAAGAAAAGAAGAAGAAAATGTGGTTGAATGATGGTGCAAAATTCGACCAAATGAAGAACGTGCCGAAAAATTGGTCATTCTGGTTTTTGATCGGGTCCACAGGAACGAATGAAGTGAAATGTGTGTCGATGCCTTGGAGTGCATTGAACATCCGCACACCATTTCTGAAAGAGAAAGTCACAGACCTTCGCTGGTGCAATGTGGAAGACCAGCCGGACCCGGAGGTTTATGAGCTTGTTGCTGTCAAGAGATTTTTCAGTAGTTGCAAATTCGTCTTTGAAGTCCACACCGGGTGGATATCCAGTTGGGAGAGTGCTTAGATTCCTTGCTATGCACGGAACAGTTGCAGGATACGCCTTTAAATTCTTAATCTCTCCTATACTTGTCGATATTTAAGCTACTTTGTGAATTATTATTATCTCGAACAGCACTCTTTGACCTGACACGTTGATCTCAAATATCACCTCACACGTGATTGTTTCTTTGTGAAACTCGTCAATGTTGTCATGGTCCGCACCGCTTACCGACATGCCAACTCACTTTTCCAAAATCTGTTAAATCTTTTCTGATAAAACTTAATTTTGGTAAATGGCATTAAGGTCAAGCAAGAGTAAACCAACATCGGAAAATCATTTTTGTACATACCTTTGTGTGTTTTTAAATTTCTCTTAGTTTGTTGATTTTAGGGGGAGTAATTCCAAAAATCGGAAAATACAAAAACATCGAAAAATTTCATAAACACAAAAACAATAGAAAATCAAAAATGAGTTTCCTGGCGAGCAAAAGAGAAAATGATAGTACATCAGTGGTCTATCCAAACCTCTTTTAACCTTAAATGCAAAACGATAAGCAGCTCTATATAAGATGTATCGGTAGGCTCACAATCATTTTAAAGTGTGCAGGGTGATATAAATCTTAATCGACTGAAGACCAGGTGGGAACCATTCATTGGCATATGGTCTTAGTACCGAAATTTCGTTTGATAGATTGCCGAGGTTCTGAGATATTCGGTCTTTATGCTGCTTATCATCTGGGTATCATGGTTGCTTCTATAAATAGACTAAGTCTAAGATCTTCCATGATACTATACATACGTGTACATAATACATACTGCATTCGACCTCAATAAGTGATAAACAATCACATATCCAAATCAAATAAGTGATAAAATATCACATTTATCCGGGTGTCAAGTTCGTCTCTCTGCTGTACGGAAGTACTGACCTGTTCACGGACTTGCACCTGTGCCCTCATGCATACGAAAATCAAGTTCCTCATCAATAAGTGATTACATCACATAGGGCTTGTTTTCAAATCAAAATAAGTGAGTATCTCACAATTTATACGGTCAAACAGATGATAATCGGTATACTCACCGGTAAGATGAACTCTCGTGCATACCTTGATACGGGAATGTGTAGTGATGTGGATGAACACCGGTCGGTAAGTATAAATCATACCTTAACGTATCCCCTCGCCATGATTACATCTGATAAGTTGAGTTTAAGTGGACAACAATACCGATAATTGTTATAGGATGCTTATCTTAATGTTAACTAACTGAACAACAAGAGTGTTTTGGCATGACCGTACACTGATATGATTCTCTTACCCTCGAAACTCGCAAAAAGAATGTCTGTATATAGTTATTTACTGCTTAAATTTTATTGTTTTTCTTTTAAACAGTTTCGTCGTTTGGTGCGTATCAGCACGACATTAGCGGTGATGTCGTTTGATAACACTCAAAGGATTTTAAATTGTTGTCTTTTACTTTCAAAAATACCAAAAAGATTTTAGGAGTGTTTTAATATAAACTTTATAAAAACCAAAAAGATTTTATTTCTGCTTTATTTTCGATCGTACGATGTTGGAACTCGAGTCTTCGTTACCTGAAACCTGAACGAAAACCGAATTGACTAAATCTTCATAAACGGTCGAAATTTGCAAGTTTTGAAAGTTAAACTAAAATTGACAAATTTATTAAACTTTCAAACTGTCGGACGGTGTTTGATTATGACATGGTCATTCGTGTGTCATTTGTTTATACTATATTCCAAGCAGTTGCTCTCATTACGCGTTTAGATTTCTTGCATGTGCAGATTCTAAAGGCAAGGAGAACATAGTCGATGACAAGCTTTGGAATGAAGACACGACGAGAAGGCGCTCAAAAGATGAAGATGATCGAGTAGCCGCTGACCATCATCAACACCACAAGGATCTCACTTCATAAAGATAAAGTCCAGTCACGAGCATAACTCAAAGGGGAGCTTATGTTAAGGGGGAGCTTGTCAACACACTTCCTACACGATACGGGTAGTTTGTTGATACACTCTCTGCTTTCAAGACGTGAAGACTTTGAAGATCCTCCGACCATGAAGACTTGAAAGGACATCAGAGTTTTGGGAACTCGAAGACCAAAGACCGTCAATGTTCAAGACGGGTCTACATCTATAGAAGATCAAGACAAGATAAAGACAAAGCTACAGCCAAGGGGGAGTTTGTTGGTGCACTTGTGTCTGTACTTTGTCTGTATTCGGTCTGTATGTAAACGATGTCCTAAGTCTGTAAGTTGACTAAGTCAACCATCCTCCGGATTGACTTGGTCAAACAGTTAGAAAGATAAGTGTCTGTCTCGAAGGATAGCCTCGAAGGATACTGTTGATCCTTCGAGGTGCTCGAAAGATATGGTTCGATCATTAGACCTCGAAGGATGATCCTTCGAGGTCCATGCTGATCATTCGAGCTTGTTGTCATCGAAAGATGATCCTTCGGACCATCTATCGAATCCTTCGATCAGACCTGCTGTGTATGGGTATATATACTCATGCAGTGTGTTAGTGTTAGTCAGATGCACACATAGAGAGTTAGAGAAACTCTGCTGAAAAACACACACACACACACTTTAGAGAGTTTGCAAACAGATTGTAAACATTGTGCTTGTAACCGTAAACCTTCATACGTATTAATACAGTGGTGTTAATCGGTGAACTTTGTGTGTTCTTGTGTTTGTTCTTGCTTCATTCCGGTTTGCCTACTAGCTTGGATTCCGCACTCGCTAGTGGGTTAGTATAACAAGGTTTAGGTTGTTCTCGATCCTCCGAGAAAAGGGACCTACAACCTGTTTTGAACAATTGTTGGTTCTGATGGATTTGAAGTTTCCCCTGTTTCATGTAAAGCACCAGAATTTTGATTCTCTGTTGTGCTATTTACTTGTTCTTCAGGGTTAGTACATGATATTTCTGATGATTTAAATGTACAAGCTTTATCATGTTCTAGAAAATCTTCTGATATCATTTCAAAGAGATGCTCATAATTTTCTTGTTTGTCAGAAAAGTTTATTTCTTTCATGTATTCATCAGAAACTTCAGTCTATGATGAGTCATCAAATGAGACATATAAACTTTCTCTGATTGTCCTTGTATTAAGAATAAAAATTCTATAAGCTTTTGAGGACAAAGAATATCCAAGAAAAATACCTTTTTCTGCTTTTCTGTCAAATTTTTTAAGGCTTTCAAAATCATTGAAGACAAAACATCTACAACCAAATGTGTGTAAAAATTTTACACTTGGAATTCTATCATTTATAATGTTATATGTGTTTTGTTTAGCCTTTTGTTGATAAGAGTTCTGTTTTGAGTAAAACATGCATTTGCAATTGCTTCTGCCCAAAAGTGAGAGGGCATTTTGGCATATGCAAGCATTGTTCTGGCAGCTTCTACTTAGGTTCTATTTTTCCTTTCAACAACCCCATTTTGTTGAGGGGTTCTGGGAGCAGAAAAGTCATGAGAGATTCCTTTGTTTACAAGAAAGCTTTCAATTTTTGAATTTTTGAATTCTGTCCCATTGTCTGATCTAATCCTTCTTACTGTTAGTTTTAACAGATTTTCAATTTTCTTGATAAAATTAATGATTAAATCAGGAGTTTCACTTTTCTTTCTCAAAAATTCAACCCATGTATATCTGGAAAAATCATCAACTACTACTAGTATATATTTCTTTCCAGCAAAACTTTCTATACCTATGGGTCCACACAAATCCATGTGTAAAAGTTCCAAATTTTGTGTAATGGAAGATTCAGAAATTGACTTGTGAGAGCTTCTTTTTGACTTTCCCATCTCACAAGCATCACAAATTTTATCCTTTTTAGAGGATATGAAAGGTAACCCTTTTACCAGACCTTTACTTGCTAATTTGTTTAGGTTTTTGAAATTTAAGTGAGCCAATCTTTTATGCCACAACCAACTACTTCCTTTGTTGATTTTTGAAAATAAACATAGTTTAGGATGTTCATTTTCTTCTTTGAAGTCAAAGTAATATATTGATTGTCTTATTCTTTTCCCACTCAAATATATTTTATTATCATCCATACCTATTAGCAAGCATTTTTCTGGTAAAAATGTTACCTGAAAACCTTTGTCACAGAATTGACCACAACTTAGCAAATTATACTTTAAGCCTTCAACATAGGCTACTCTTTCAATGGTCAAACATCCATACCAGATACATCCGTATCCCATTATCCTACCTTTCACTCCATTTCCAAAGTTCACCATTTTACCCAACTTTGAGACATAGTTGCTGAGTAAGCTCCTATCTCCAGTCATGTGCTTGGAGCTTCCTGAGTCGCAGTACCAGATCTGCTGCACGTGATGGTCCTGAAATGAAATGATTAGAGGGTTTTAGGTACCCAGGCATGCTTGGGTACACTTTCTGATGATATTCTGGTTCTATTATTTCTTCTAGATGACCTTTCATCAGACTTTCTGTTAAATGCTGAGCCATTAACAAAATTTTTCTTTTTCTTTTGGAGATGGTGTTGAACAAGCTTCAGTATTTCAACACACATACAGGAATCATCAGAAATTTTTGATTTTCCTTCTTGTGATGGAATGAAGGGATAGTTTTGAAAAGATGAGTGAACTGCTTCTGGAGTTTTTACAAATTCTTGACTGTATTCACTTCTTTTTGGTTCAAAATTTGGCTTATCAAAGGAGTATTCAAAACATGTTGATTTGCAAGTTTCAGAATCAGATTTTGATAAGAATTTATCAGAAGTCTGTTGAGTTGCTTTTACAAAGACAGTGGGTTTGTTATTATTTGTTCTTACATAACCCAACCCTTCTCCTTTGTTCTTTGAAGTGGACTCTATGAAATTTATGAATTCTTTTGTCTCTTGAAAACCTCTTACGTTAATTTCTTTATCATTGATTTTCTTGTAAAGATCTCTTCTTTCATTTTCATAGAACTCAATTTTAGCTCTTTAATCTAAACTTTGTTCTATAAGTAATTGGTTTTCAAGAATAATTTTATTCAAGGTCCTCTGCAACTCATCAGATTTTTTACCATCTGATTGATGTTTAACTTGCAAGTTTAAAAAATCTGACATGAGCTCATTTATCTTGTGTTCAAGATCAATATTGTTTAAACTTACCTGTTGTCCTGAAGTCTCTGGTATGTCATCAGAAAGTGCCATGAGACAGAAGTTGTCTATTTCTTCTTCTTCATCATCAGAAGAATAATCAGATAGCCATGTATCTTTTCCAGCAATAAAGCTGACTTGCTGTTGTTGCTTCTTAGCTTCCTCAAGCTTGTTTTCATAGTAAGAAACATCTTTCAGCTTCTTGGTCTTACACTCAGATGCATAATGACCTTTTTTGTCACACCCCCAAAATCCACACGCGGAGTACCACCGATTGGAGGCGTGACATGACCAGGATCAAGCCACCAATCATATTGAATATAAGTGTAAATAATAAATGTCACTCATCAATACGAAAGGTGTTTTCAAAACCAAACATAATCAATATGTGTAGCGGAAACATTAATGTAAAAATTCAACATAAGTGTCAAGTTCTCATAATGTAAATGTTTAACATGGAACTCAACAGTCCATGTGCCCACAAGGATCGCGCCTCCCGTGCAAGCTCCAAGTACCTATGGTCCTGTAAGGCATGTAACAGAGAGTTAACAACTAGTTGAGCGAGTTCACAGTAAGTAAGTTCGTAATAGTAAGTTTGTTTTGTAACATGTGGCTCTACTAGGCCGATAGTATGTTCTATTAGTAGGGGCTTCCCATAGTTGCATATACACTAGACTATTTGTAACCATAAGTGTTCTTCTTAACCCGAGAACAGTAGTACGTACAAGGTTTACGTAGGTTTTACGTAAGCATCCTTCTCAACCCGAGGACAGTGGTACGCGGGGGTTTACGTAGGTTTTACGTAAGTGCCTGTCATAACCCGAGGCAGTAGTAAATATAAGTTTACGTAGGTTTTACGTAAGTGTCCTTCGCATCCTTAGGACAGTGATGAGTACAAGTACACGTAGGTTTTACGTATGTATCCTTCGCATCCGAGGACGATGGTAGATAGTCTAGTAACAGTGTAAGTACAAGTATTTGTTCAATCTCATTCCGTCAATCCCATTCCCTACCCACCGGGAATCCCATGCCTTGGTAAGAGTGTGAACTCACCTTGGTTTGCTCGGAAGATTACACGAAAGGTTACTTGAACTTAGAGTGGTCAACCACGTCCTAACAGGGTTACCATACGAGTCAGGTCTAGGTTCAAGTAATGCACGTATGCTCACACATAAGTTAACAGGTTACGAACATGTATAGATCATGGCAAACACATAACAGTCATGTAACAACTTCAACTTGTGCGATTTATCAAAGAAACCCAATATCACCCAGCCCAACATGTTGTGCGATCCACAACATGTTGTGCGATCCATCATAAACCCGGCCCAATTAGTTAAGCAGCCCAACATGTAACGGCCCAAACAATATAAAACAGTCCATTAGCATATACTTGGCCCAAATATCACCAACACTTGTCGTGTGCGACTCAGCCGAACTTGTGCGACTTGATTTGGGCTGATCGGCCCAACTGCTTATCATAATATATTAAGTTGGGCGACCCAACACCTTGTGCGATTGGCACAATCTTGTGCGATCCACAAGATGTTGTGCGGCTGTGCTTAGTGAGGTTGTACAAGACGCTTTAATTGGTGTACCCTAGTATAATCAACTTGTGCGATTCCCTTGTGCGTGTGATCTTGTGCGACCAGAGCCTCTTGTGCGATCAAGAGGCTTGTGCGATGGGAATCTTGTGCGATCAGTTACAAGTTTCCTTGAATCATGGCAATCGGTTATAATCATCTATCAATTAATTCCACAGTTTCCATATTTGAAATAAATCAATAATCATACTAACAATTTCCAATCCAAATCAATACTCGATCAAACAGAAGTTTTTAACAATGATACATATGAACCCTAATCATAGATTAAACCTTCATCATCATTCTCATCATTGAATCAAGCGGTCACATTTAACACCAAACTTCCTACTTCACCATGTATAATACTCGACGAGACCTATGAATCAATTGAGCATCCAATACATCACAGCCTATTAACTTATATTCGATTCAATGAGATTTACATGTGAGCCGTTTATCACAAATACCACTTCGTGTTTCCTCATACACCCTATTCTTTGATATTAATCAATCACATGGATCACACAATCATATATTTCAACAACTCCTCTAACAAGAACCCTAATCATATATAAGGCCATAACATGAAATCATGCATTAACAATCAACAGTGAAACACTAACCGGGTGTACAATAAGATGAGAAGTAATCCAAACAAGAAAGTCTTCGATCCGAAAAGGGGATGCTCGCCATCGGCTTCAAGAGGAGAGGAAAGAGAGCTAGAGTTTGTGTGTGTTATGAGAGTTGTAACAAACGAGGAGTATACCCCCCTCCTACTAAGGTTATGCGTGCAAAGGAAAGTGGGCCGAACCCCTTAATGGGTTGCCCATTCGGTTCAAGTTCAAAAGAAGTGGGCCGAGAGTCGTAGAGCCCAAAGACTTGTGCGTTCGAGTTGCTATTGTGCGATTATTTTATTTCGTGTGATTATACATACATATACATACAAGCACAACACGTATTCACATAACATTCACTTATACATTCATTAAATTAGCATATCAAATAATTACACCAAGTTCAGATACGTTACATTAAGCACATGTATAAGTTCGGAAATACGAGTTGTCACATTATCCCCAACTTGAAAGAAATTTCGTCCCAAAATTTGTACGTACTCACTGAGGAAGCTAGTTAAGTTGCATGGTTTTCCTGGGGTGTCACATTCTCCCCCCGTTGATCTGGAATTTCGTCCCGAAATTCCGTGGTAGCTTCAGCCTCAGTAGTGGTTGTACTGTTCGCGAACAACTGGGGATACTTTTCTTTCATTTGGTCTTCTCTTTCCCAGGTGAACTCTGGGCCACGACGGGAGTTCCAACGAACTCGAACAAAAGGTATTCTCGTGTGCTTGAGGACCTTAACATCCCGATCCGTGATTTCAACAGGTTCCTCGACGAATCGCAACTGCTCGTCGATAGTGAGCTCCTTCAAAGGGACTATGAGGGTCTCATCTGACAGACACTTCTTCAGATTCGACACGTGAAAAACGTTGTGAACTGCACCCAGTTCTGCTGGTAGGTTCAGTTTGTAGGCCACCTTGCCTATTCTTTCTATGATCTCGAATGGTCCAACATACCGCGGATTGAGTTTGCCTCGTTTGCCAAAACGAACTACCCCTTTCCAGGGTGAGACTTTAAGTAGCACTCGATCCCCAACCTGGAACTCGAGTAGTTTCCTGCGCTTATCAGCGTAAATTTTCTGACGGTCACGAGCCGCCGCCATGCGTTGCCGTATCTGAGCAATCCGTTCAGTAGCATCAACTACCATTTCTGGACCTGTGATTTGACTATCCCCTACCTCTGCCCAACAGAGAGGTGACCGGCATTTACGTCCGTACAATGCCTCGAATGGAGCGGCTTGGATGCTGGTATGGTAACTGTTATTGTATGAAAAGTCCACTAAAGGGAGATGTTTTTTCCCAGCTGTTGCCGAAATCAATAACACATGCCCGAAGCAAGTCTTCTAGGGTTTGAATCGTGCGCTCAGACTGCCCATCCGTCTATGGGTGATATGCTGTGCTCATGTCTAGCCGTGAGCCAAAAGATTTGTGCATTGCTTGCCACAGTTCTGAAGTGAATCGTGCATCTCGATCAGAGATGATAGACGTTGGCACTCCGTGCCTTGAAAGAACTTCCTTAAGATATACGTCTGCTAGAGTGGAGAACTTATCCGTTTTCCTTAATAGCCAGGAAGTATGCAGACTTTGTGAGTCGATCCACGATCACCCAAATTGTATCATTCCCATGCTGGGATCTAGGTAGGCCAGTAACAAAATCCATGGAAATTTCCTCCCATTTCCACTGTGGTATCTTGGGTTGCTGAAGTAGGCCTGATGGTTTCTGATATTCCGCCTTGACTCTCGCACAAGTCAGACACTTGCCAACGTAAGTTGCAATGTGGGCCTTCATGCTAGGCCACCAATACGTAGTCCTGAGATCGTGGTACATTTTATCCGAACCTGGATGTACCGAGTAGCAAGACTTATGAGCTTCGTCCATTACCAGCTCGCGTAAGTTTCCATAATGTGGGACCCAAATACGCCCCGTTACGTAATAGGCGCCGTCTTCCTTCTGTTCTAATCGTTGCCTTGAGCCGCGTAAGGCTTCTGCCCTGACGTTTTCTGGTTTCAATGCTTCTACCTGAGCATCTCGTATCTGAGCAGGAAGACCAGACTGAATAGTAAGCTGTAGTGCTCGCACGCGTCTAGGTAGAGTGTCTTTTCGACTGAGAGCGTCAGCCACAACGTTGGCTTTGCCTGGATGGTACTTGATGGCACATTCGTAATCGTTAAGTAGTTCAACCCATCGACGTTGACGCATGTTCAATTCCTTCTTCTTGAAGATATGCTCGAGACTCCTGTGATCGGTGTAGATAGTGCACTTGGTACCGTACAGGTAGTGTCGCCATATCTTGAGCGCGAAAACAACAGTTCCCAGCTCTAAATCGTGCGTCGTGTAGTTCTGTTCGTGAACCTTAAGTTGGCACGAAGCGTAGGCAATGACTTTGTCGCGCTGCATTAACACACATCCAAGACCCTGAATGGATGCATCACAATAAACCACGAAATCGTCTGTGCCCTCTGGCAATGAGAGGATAGGTGCACTGCAAAGTCTATCCTTTAAGTGCTGAAAAGCGGTTTCCTGAGTACTGCTCCAACGGTAGGTGACACCCTTCTGTGTCAGTAGTGTAAGCGGCTGTGCAATCTTTGAGAAATCTTTTATGAATCGTCTGTAATAACCCGCCAAACCCAAGAATTGGCGTATTTCCGTTGGTGTACGTGGTGCAGGCCAGTTCCTGATCGAATCTACCTTGGATGGATCAACATGGATCCCATCCTTGTTTACCACATGGCCTAGAAAGTGGACTTCAAAAATCCAGAAGTCGCATTTTGAAAACTTGGCATACAGCTGTTCTGATCGAAGAAGTTCCAAAATAAGTCATAGGTGCTGCTCGTGTTCCTCCCGACTCTTAGAATAGATCAGGATGTCGTCGATGAATACAATCACAAACTTATCTAGGTAGGGTTTGCACACCCTGTTCATAAGGTCCATAAAGACTGCCGGTGCGTTTGTTAACCCGAATGGCATGACAAGAAACTTGTAGTGGCCGTAGCGAGTTCTGAATGCTGTTTTGGAGACGTCCTCATCCCAGACTCTCAGCTGATGGTAACCTGACCTCAGGTCTATCTTGGAGTAGTAGCTCGACCCTTGCAACTGGTCGAATAAGTCATCAATACGTGGAAGGGGATAGCGATTCTTCACTGTCACCTTGTTGAGCTCGCGATAATCTATACACATCCTGAAGGTTCCATCTTTCTTCTTTACAAACAAAACTGGAGCTCCCCAAGGCAATGAACTAGGACGAATAAAACCCTTATCCAAGAGTTCTTGTAGCTGTGTAGATAGTTCCTCCAGTTCTGATGGAGCTAAGCGATACGGTGCACGAGCTATGGGTGCTGCTCCTGGAGCTAGTTCAATCTGGAATTCGACCTGACGATGAGGCGGTAGCCCAGGTAAATCTTCAGGAAACACTTGAGGAAAATCGCGTACAATTGGGATATCCTCTATTCTTTTCTCTTTCGTTGATGCGTCCGTAACTAGTGCCAAAATGGCAGTGTGACCCTTTCGTAAACATTTCTAAGCCTTGAGGAAGGAGATGATGCCAACCACAACACCACTCTTGTCGCCTTGAACTTCGAGAGGTTCTTTGCCAGAACGGGGAATACGTACTATCTTTTCCTTGCATAAGATCTCTGCTTACTGTTGGGATAACCAATCCATACCAATAACGATGTCGAAACTACCCAGAACTATAGGGATCAGATCAATAGGGAAAGTGTAACACCTCGAATTTTTGTGTCCAATGATGTGTTAACACGTGTCATTTGTTTACACGTGGCATCTATAATAAATAAAGGACTAATTTTGACAAACCTTGAAAGTATATAAATTCGAGGGTTATAAATGTCAACAAGGGTAAATATACTGTATAGTATCCCTAAATAATGCTTAAACCTTCAAACGAATAAATTATAGATCGTACAAAAACAAAACGCGGAAGAAAGTGAGAGATTACAAACTACAGGGGTTAACTGTGTCAACATGTTTAATAATACCTCTGAGTGACCCTTTAACGTTCCAAAGACTTTGTAACGGTATTATACCCTCACTAAAATAATATATATGAATTTCGCGAAGTTTCGATATGAAACGAGAAAGTTACGATCAAATTCGTAGAAGAAGGGTTAAAAGCGTCAACAGTGAAAGTTAAGGCTTTCCAATATAATTAATAAATAAACCGGGGACTTAATAATGCGGGTAATTAACACGAGGCCCCTATCGGTAAATAACCGAGGGCCAAACCGCAAAGTTACCCCTTCAGAACCGAAAGGTCAGGTGAATCATTACGAAAGATTTCGTTATTAATGGCCCGATTCTGTAATCATTATAAAAGATTTGAAAAATTCAGAAAATATAACCTCACGCGACCCGCGTAAGGTTTAGACATAAGTCGAGGCGGGCCGCGAGCCTCCTCACTAATTCGCCTGATTTCTTAACCTTTAGGCGACCCGCATTAAAACGCATGGGAACTCCCATGCGGGCCGCGTAAAGTGCCCAGATGCAGAATGGTTGTAACTACTTGGCTTTTGGAACTTTTGAACGATCAAACACCAATTAATGGAGCATGGGCACCCTACATTTGACCCATAACACTTAGGGGACATCTACCCATCACCCCTGACCTGTTGTAGGTGTTGTAATGATCATACATGCTTGACATTGGCTATAAATAGCCAAGTTTGGCACATAACATTCACACAAATCAAACAACACCTCTCTGATCATTCTAAGTGCTTCCAAGCATTCTCTTCTGCTCTATAATCAAGAACACACTTCTGTAAGTCGTTCATAACCAAGTTGGCCTTGCATTTCCATAATTTTAGCCTATAAACGCAACCGTCGTAACTAACGGTTGTCATTGCAATATCTTGCAAATGATTCAGTCTTATGACGAATCAAAAATGGTTATGAGTTGGTATTTATGTGGGTATTAAACCTCTAAAATGGTTCCCCCTGATCACCACTCTAACTATGTCAATTATCGAGTCAAACGTGCGGTTAAAAAGTCAACAGAAAGCTATTTTAGCGATTTATGCATAATCTGTAATGTATATGTTATGGAACCTGTTTTGATAATCATAAAACATGATAATAAGTATATAAACATGTTTGCGCTCGTTTGAATCGATCATTTACTATGTTGAACCGGTTCGGAGCCGAAAGTCGCAAAAGTTTGACTTTTGCTTTGACTTCAGTTCTGACCCGTTTTAGTGAGGTATAAATATACCTTAGGACTCTCTTAGGACCAGGTCACATGTTGGTATACACCTCTGTGGTCGGTTCATGAGTTATCCGAGTCTTTTACGTATTTCCGTCATTCGCCTAAAAGTTGACCGTAACGGCCTTTTAAAATTAAAACGAGTATTTCGGACACGTGAACAGACGAAAACCTTGCTTGTTAAATTATAAGCATGTCCCTAAAGTTTCACGTCAATCCGAGGTCTAGAATGAGAGTTATGCTAAAAGGCGCACTTTTAAGAAAGTTTTGTAAATAACGGCGCAATTAGCATAACGCCCATCTGACCCAAGTTTTCGCCACCAAAACTTTTACCCATTGTGGCAAAATAATATTTTGGGAATTTTAAAGATTTTTAATAATTTTTACCTTGCTCATAACCTGCGGTTATGGCTACGGTTCGGTAAATACCGAATATGCCCTTTTTGGCCAAAACGGGAGTTCTACAAGGTCTTTTGACCCGATTCCAATTGCCACTGGTTTTAAATAATAAATAAAGTATTTTAAGCTTTATAAGCTGTTTGGGAAACTCAGATTTCCTGTAGAACTCGAAAATCCCTTTTAAAGTCTTTAAAATGACCGAAAAGCCCCTACGGGGCATAATATAAACTTAAACTCGTTACGGGCATTACGGAAGGTATCTTACTGATACCAAAATACTTTTAAGGCATATTGACTTAGGAAATGAGCGTAGGACTCTTGTGGTTAACCGTTTCGCCTATTTGTGCACACGGTACGGCTCATGGAACTAGTTTTCGTGCAATAGCCGATATGGGTCAAATTATATTATTTGAACCCCAAAATCCAGAGTATGAACTATAAACCCATATAAAACAAGTCACTAAACTTGTTGGGTCCAAATCATACTCCATTCTCGGTTTTCGCCTTTACGTGCGAATTAACCATATCCATATATATCGGAATCAACCGGTTTAAGCTACGGCTAATACAAGGACCGTTAGGATTCTAAGAGGTTAATTAAAAACCTTCGTTCCAGATTAGGAGCCCCAGTAAAAGCTATCGGTGACTTGATCTAAATTAAGGATTAATACTTGCAAAGGTAAATACTTTTGACTTATTTCCCCTATATGGGCTTGGGTTACGGTATATTAATATCGCTTGATTGAGCATTATATAATTCCATCGCTTAGGTGGTTAATTGATTAAATACGATCGGCTCATTTAAACAGTTTTGTTGCTTATAAGCCTTTGGGGGGTTTAATGACCGTTGTCCCGGATATCCTCGGCATCATTTTACGAAATGGCCACGACCATCGACATCCCGGTGTAGGCGTACACCCGGTATAAAGTGTCGACATTAAAATTAAAAGACGTAGCCGTTGGTTTTTATACTACGGTTTTACGCAAACGTGGTGTGTCTATAAATCTTTAACCCGGCACGACCCGGGCTACTGAACGCATAAAAGAACATGTAAAACGTTCACAAGATCATTATGAATTTTCCCAAGTTATAAAAGAGTTTGTGCCTTGTGCAATCAAATCAATTTTAAATAAACATTTTCAAATGTGTCAGTTGAATGTATTTACCAGTGTAAACTAACGTATTTTCCCCAAAAAGATTAAGTGCAGGTACCTAAACGTAATTGGCTGGTATTAGCTCCCTAGCGTCGGGATAAGCCTCGCAAGCTTGATTGCAGTATCTAATGGAACAATACTTTACCTTTATTTACGATCCACTGTGGATATATCCAACCCCTGTAATACATTTTGATATTACAATCAGAGGTTGAAATTTATATATTTATCTTATGCTTCCGCTGTGCATTATATAATTGTGTGGTTTGACTATATTGTTGCCAACATCGTCACGGTAATCCCCCACCGGGCCCACCGGTGAGACCCGTGGAAATCGGGGTGTGACAGGTTGGTATCAGAGCCAACATTGAGTGAATTAAACACTATCCTAATGTGTTTAATCTCAGTGACACAATTGCACATACTTGAGTCTAGACAAGAACTTAGGACAAATTCGGATTGATACTCCTTTTTGTCTTTAATTTTCGATTCGATTTTTAATAAGTTTTAAGCAGGAAAATGCCACCTGTTATATTCCGAGGAAGAGGAAGGGGACGAAGAGGCCGAGGAGAAATCGTGACACATCACGATCAAGAAGCTGGACCATCTGGTACAAGACATCCTTCGATGACAAGGAGCGAAGAGCCACAACGACGAAGAGATCTTTACGAACCAGCGAGGCATTCCACTTTGCACAGCTCGACGCCATCCTACCGGCACTCCTTTGGGCCAGATTCAGAAAACAATCCCAACAACCCACAACCTTCCTTCATACCTCTACAACGTTCGGTTTCGCACCGGAATTATGACGACCCTACTCCATACTACGTAGCTCAGTTTAATCCGGCTGACTACATACAGGAACCTTCAGGTTTTGTTCCACTAGGGCCACAAGACCATTTTTCTGAAGATCCCATGGAGGAAGATGAGGATCCAACTGAACCAGCTCGTGGTACGCCCACGCATCCGATAGAAGTATCTGATGGATCTTCATATCATGGTCCGCAGTATCAAGGCCCAGACAGCTTTATGGCCTTGTTTGACCGACATGAGTGGTACAACACACCATCTCATCAGACATCGCAACCGAGACATCCACAGGATCCCTCTGAGGATTCACGCTTTGAGGCAGTTACGCCACCACCTCCGCCACCGGCACAACCAGTAATACCTGATCCGCCGAGGCGTAGGAGGACCAATGCTCGTATGTCTACACGAGGAGGAGGGGGTAACCACTTCAGCACTCCTCTACATTCTAGTAGTAGCCACTATCCGCCACTACATGAAGAAGGACCTTCAAGTCCTATACAGGAGGCGAACTCCGCACCTACTGCACGAAATTCGCCACCATTTGGGTATGACCAACCCATACCAGCTTACACAGGTCCAACGGCTTACAACCCGTTTGAACCGTCACAAGCACAATACAACTACGGCTATGAGCGCGACCCATATGTGGTGTCGGCTAGATATAATGCGCGCTACCCTGACGGAGCACATGGAAACATGGGACCACCGGACTACTCAGCTCATGGGTATCCAATACCTCCCAGACCTCCAGTTCCGCATCAAGCGCCGCAACCACGTTTTTCTCCTCCTGAACAGGAAGAAATACTCCATCGACTAGATCGTGTGGAGAGAGAGTTCGAGGAAGAGAAGAAAAGCCACCGAGGATTTCTCAAGGGCTTGGCGAACCTACTAAAGGGCAAAAAGAAGAAACGTGACCACTAGCCCTTAATAGTAGTACTACTGTAATTTCTACTTTGAAATAAGTCCCTGCGTGGACAACTTATCGTATTTCAGTCCCTACGTGGACTTATATTTAGTCCTTGCATGGACACCTATCTTGTATTAGTCCCTGCGTGGACTTGTCACTTATTTTTAAAACCTCTATGGAGGTATGTATTATTTGAAAGACCCGTTTAGGGCAATATGTAATTGTATTTGAGATTTTGGAATGTATGTTATGAGTTTTGTTTTAATATATATAAAAATAAATCAAAACCATTCCTTTTACATTGATCTGCCTAAATAAAGAATCTTAAGGGGGTGAAACCTAGCTTGGGGTCTTTTAAGATCAGTCAAGATGGTACGACCTAGCTGAAAAGATTCTGATTCCCTGTTAACCTCTGTACGCATGTTAACATTCATGGCATATGTGATTCGTTAAAATCACGCACGTCATTCTTATACAATAATCCTTTAAAGGATTTCAAACCCAACTAAATGATTTATAAATCGTGGGTTAAATCACCAATGAAGGTGATCAATACTAAAACATCCATTAGTGATGCAGTGCCTACGGGCCAGAACTATTAAAACATCCATTAGTGATGCAGTGCCTACGGGCCAGAACTATTAAAACATCCATTAGTGATGTAGTGCCTACGGGCCAATATTATAAAGACATCCATTAGTGATGCATTGCCTACGGGCCAACATATTAAAACATCCATTAGTGATGCAGTGCCTACGGGCCAGAATTATTAAAGACATCCATTAGTGATGCGTTGCCTACGGGCCAATATTATTAAAAACATCCATTAGAGATGTAGTGCCTACGGGCCAACCATATTAAAAACATCCATTTGAGATGTAGTGCCTACGGGCCGACCATATTAAGACATCCATTAGAGGTGTAGTGCCTATGGGCCATAATAATTGTCTTATAAAGACAAAAGGCAGTGGTAGTCTATGACTCTCTGTCAGAAAGAGATAAAAAGAACTACGGTTCAAATCTCTATGCCTTTGATTCTATGAAATCTCGGCTAATATTATAAAACATCCTCATGATTAGGCTTTATGCCGCCAATACTAGTTATATAGTTGAAATAGGATATATTCAAATCCTAATATTTAATGAAATAATAAGTTAACCAAATATGGTCTCTGTACCATGGTTGACAAATTGTCATAAAAGACAATCATATAATAATCTCCTAAATTAAAATTTTGTTATCTTCTGTAACAGATTCAAGTTACAATGGCGGATCCCAATGGAGAGAACAGCCACACAAACGAAGATGACTACGACAATGCGTCAGTACATTTGACAGGCGCACAGCTAAAGGCTCTGATCAACAATGCTGTCCAGGCAGCTATTGATCGTCAAAATACTGAGTCTCAAGACAGATCTGTGTCAAAACCACCCTCTAAACCAAAGACACACTCCAAACCACCCTCTGAACCCAAGAAAGATGACGACAAGCATTCGTCTACTGAGCACAGCGTTCACCGCGATAGAGAATATACTGATGCGTCTAGTGCTAAGGGTTGCACCTACAAATACTTTGTATCATGTAAGCCCCGTGAATTTACAGGGGAGAAAGGTGCGGTTGATTGTATCACCTGGCTGGACGAGATGGACACGATTGTGGACATCAGCGGGTGCGCTGAGAGGGACGTGGTTAAGTTTGTGTCCCAGTCATTCAAGGGCGAGGCCCTGGCGTGGTGGAGAGCTCTGGTGCAGGCTTCAGGTAAGTCTGCCTTGTACAAAATGTCATGGGGGGAGTTTATTTCCCTCATAAAAGAAAACTACTGCCCTCAGCACGAGGTTGAGAAGATTGAGGCTGATTTTGTCTCACTAGTGATGACAAACCTGGATTGTCAAGCTTATCTGACAAGCTTTAACACTATGTCACGCCTGGTGCCATATCTTGTGACACCAGAACCACGAAGGATTGCCCGATTCATTGGGGGCTTAGAGCCGGCGATCAAGGCCAGCGTAAAGGCCTCTAGGCCGACGACCTTCAGGTCAGTTACTGACCTCTCCTTGTCTCTTACACTTGATGCTGTCCGTCTGAGGGCACAAAGTAGCAAGGAGGCTGAAAAGCGAAAACGTGAGGATGATACCTCACGAAAGTCTGGGAAAAAGCACCGTGGAAACGGTGAAGGAAAGAGAGGGTCGGAGGCAAAGAAGGAGGGGCAAGATGATGGAAGACCTCACTGCAAGGTCTGCAAGAAACCTCACTCCGGGAAGTGTAGGTTTGCGTCTGGTTCACAGTCGCAACAAAGGACTCCACCTTGTGGACTATGCAAGTCCAAGGATCACAAGACAGTGGAGTGCAAAAAGATAAAGGACGCGACCTGCTTTAATTGTAATGAAAAGGGGCACATAAAGAGTAATTGCCCGAAGTATGCCAAGAAGGCGGAAGAAACTAAGAAGACAAATGCGAGAGTTTTTCGCCTGGATGCAAAGGAAGCGGTTAAGGACGACAATGTGCTTACAGGTACCTTTCTCGTAAATAATATATTTGCAAGAGTACTGTTCGATTCTGGCGCTGACAAGTCCTTTGTAGACCAGAAATTTTGCCAACTACTAAATATGCCAATCAAAACCCTTGACGTGAAATACGAAGTAGAGTTAGCAGACGGAACGATAGAAACCGTCTCTACTGTTCTAGAAGGATGTGAAATATCCATTAGGAACCATTCTTTTCCTTTATCTCTACTTCCTTTCAAATTAGCGGGTTTTGACATCGTGCTAGGCATGGACTGGTTATCCCGTAATCAGGCCCAAATCATTTGCGGCAAGAGGCAAATAGTTTTAAAGACTCCGAGTGGTGAATCTCTTACCATTCGAGGGGATACGCATTACGGATTGCCCGAAGACGTATCTATGCTGAAAGCTTCAAGGTGTTTGAACAGAGGCTGTGTAATCTACATGGCTCAGGTGATAATTGAAGAACCAAAGCCGAAGATCGAGGATCTTCCTGTCATTTCTGAATACCCCGAGGTTTTTCCTGAAGAACTACCTGGTTTGCCACCAGATAGACAAGTGGAGTTCAGAATTGACATCATTCCTGGAGCAGCTCCGATAGCAAGAGCACCTTACAGATTAGCGCCAACGGAAATGAAAGAACTGAGGACCCAGTTGGATGAACTGCTGGCGAAGGGCTTTATCAGACCTAGTTCATCTCCCTGGGGAGCTCCTGTCCTATTTGTAAAGAAGAAGGACGGATCAATGCGGTTGTGCATCGACTATAGAGAGCTGAATAAAGTTACCATAAAGAATAGATATCCTTTACCAAGGATCGATGATCTATTCGATCAGCTGCAAGGAGCAAGCTACTTCTCCAAGATCGACTTAAGGTCGGGTTATCATCAACTAAGGGTCAGAGATGAAGATGTACACAAGACTGCATTTAGGACTCGCTATGGTCATTACGAGTTCCTAGTGATGCCTTTTGGGCTCACAAATGCACCGGCTGCGTTCATGGATCTCATGAACCGCGTTTGCAAGCCGTACTTGGACAAATTCGTCATAGTCTTCATCGACGATATCCTTATATATTCCAAGAATCAAGATGACCACGAGAAGCATCTCCGTTGCATTCTCGAATTACTACAGCGTGAGAAACTCTACGCCAAATTCTCGAAGTGTGAATTCTGGCTAAGAGAAGTTCAGTTTTTAGGACACGTTGTGAGTGAGCGTGGTATCCAAGTGGATCCCGCTAAGGTAGAGGCAGTCATGAACTGGCAAGAGCCAAAGACGCCTACCGAGATTCGTAGCTTCCTGGGTTTAGCAGGATACTACCGAAGATTTATTGAAAATTTTTCGAGGATTGCTGCGCCCTTGACTTCCTTGACCAAGAAGAAAGAAAAGTACATTTGGGGCCCAAAGCAGCAAGAGTCCTTCGAAATACTGAAGCAAAAGCTAAGCAACGCACCTGTGTTGACCTTACCTGAGGGTACAGATGAATTCGTAGTTTACTGTGATGCATCACACACAGGCATGGGGTGTGTGCTTATGCAGAAGGGCAAGGTGATTGCCTATGCTTCAAGGCAATTAAAGGTGCATGAAAAGAATTACACCACCCACGACTTGGAGTTGGGTGCCGTTGTATTTGCACTTAAGTTGTGGAGGCACTACCTTTATGGCATTAAATTTGTGATTTATTCTGATCACAAAAGCCTCCAGCACCTGTTCAACCAGAAGGAGTTGAACATGAGGCAGCGCCGTTGGATGGAAACCCTGAACGATTATGACTGTGAAATCAGGTACCATCCCGGCAATGCGAATGTAGTCGCCGATGCCTTGAGCAGGAAAGAAAGGGTAAAACCCATTCGAACCAATGCCAAGAGCATTGAAGTTAAAAATAATTTGATGGAAAGGATATTAGCTGCGCAGCGTGAGGCTGTGTTGGATGCTAATTATCCTAATGAAAAGCTGGGAGTAACTGAGGAGCAGTTGACTCTTAGCAAGGATGGAATTCTTAGGATGAACGGACGTATATGGGTTCCGATTTACGGAGGACTACGTGATGTTGTTCTCCAGGAAGCCCATAGTTCCAAATACTCAGTCCATCCTGGTGCTGATAAAATGTACCAAGATTTAAGGGCAAATTATTGGTGGATAGGCTTGAAAAAGTCTGTAGCCGCCCATGTAGCAAAGTGCTTGACTTGTGCTCAAGTCAAAGCCGAGCACCAAAAGCCGTCTGGCTTGCTACAACAGCCTGAACTTCCCGAGTGGAAGTGGGAATGTGTAACTATGGACTTCATAACCAAGTTACCCAAGACCAGGAAAGGAAACGATACAATATGGGTCATAGTCGATAGGCTGACTAAATCAGCTCACTTTCTACCCATCAAGGAGACGTATAGCTCCGATATGTTAGCCCAACTTTATGTTGATAAGATTGTAGCCTTACACGGCATACCTGTGTCTATTATCTCCGACAGGGATACTAGATACACATCTCACTTCTGGAAAAGTTTCCAGCAATCTTTGGGCACGCGTTTAAACTTTAGTACGGCTTACCATCCACAGACGGACGGCCAAAGTGAGCGTACTATCCAAACGCTAGAAGACATGCTTCGTGCATGCGCGATCGATCTAGGTGGTAACTGGGATAAAAACCTACCCCTGATCGAATTCTCCTACAATAATAGCTACCACACCAGCATAAAGGCTGCGCCTTTTGAGGCATTATATGGTAGGAAATGCAGATCGCCTGTTTGTTGGGCGGAAGTAGGAGAGGTCCAATTATCGGGACCAGAGATTGTTTTCCAGACAACGGACAAGATTGTCCAGATCCGGGAACGTCTCAAGGCTGCCCGCGATAGGCAGAAGAGCTACGCTGATCCAAAGCGTAAGGATTTTCACTTCGAAGTGGGTGAAAAAGTATTACTTAAGGTGTCACCCTGGAAGGGGGTGATGCGCTTCGGCAAGAAAGGCAAACTGAGTCCGAGATACATAGGACCTTTTGAGGTCATTGAACGAGTCGGATCAGTTGCCTATAAACTGAACTTGCCTGAAGAGCTCAATGGAATTCACAATGTGTTCCACATCTGCAATCTCAAAAAGTGCTTCGCCGACGAGTCGTTGGTGATTCCACACACAGATGTGCATATAGATGAGAGCTTAAGGTTCATAGAAAAACCCTTGTCGATTGAAGATCGACAGGTGAAGAAGCTTCGCAGAAAGCACGTACCGATTGTAAAAGTCAAATGGGATGCTCGTAGAGGTCCTGAATATACGTGGGAAGTCGAAGCTACAATGAAAGAAAAATACCCCTATTTATTTGAGTAAATCTCGGGTCGAGATTTATTTTAAGGGGGTGAGGATGTAACACCTCGAATTTTTGTGTCCAATGATGTGTTAACACGTGTCATTTGTTTACACGTGGCATCTATAATAAATAAAGGACTAATTTTGACAAACCTTGAAAGTATATAAATTCGAGGGTTATAAATGTCAACAAGGGTAAATATACTGTATAGTATCCCTAAATAATGCTTAAACCTTCAAACGAATAAATTATAGATCGTACAAAAACAAAACGCGGAAGAAAGTGAGAGATTACAAACTACAGGGGTTAACTGTGTCAACATGTTTAATAATACCTCTGAGTGACCCTTTAACGTTCCAAAGACTTTGTAACGGTATTATACCCTCACTAAAATAATATATATGAATTTCGCGAAGTTTCGATATGAAACGAGAAAGTTACGATCAAATTCGTAGAAGAAGGGTTAAAAGCGTCAACAGTGAAAGTTAAGGCTTTCCAATATAATTAATAAATAAACCGGGGACTTAATAATGCGGGTAATTAACACGAGGCCCCTATCGGTAAATAACCGAGGGCCAAACCGCAAAGTTACCCCTTCAGAACCGAAAGGTCAGGTGAATCATTACGAAAGATTTCGTTATTAATGGCCCGATTCTGTAATCATTATAAAAGATTTGAAAAATTCAGAAAATATAACCTCACGCGACCCGCGTAAGGTTTAGACATAAGTCGAGGCGGGCCGCGAGCCTCCTCACTAATTCGCCTGATTTCTTAACCTTTAGGCGACCCGCATTAAAACGCATGGGAACTCCCATGCGGGCCGCGTAAAGTGCCCAGATGCAGAATGGTTGTAACTACTTGGCTTTTGGAACTTTTGAACGATCAAACACCAATTAATGGAGCATGGGCACCCTACATTTGACCCATAACACTTAGGGGACATCTACCCATCACCCCTGACCTGTTGTAGGTGTTGTAATGATCATACATGCTTGACATTGGCTATAAATAGCCAAGTTTGGCACATAACATTCACACAAATCAAACAACACCTCTCTGATCATTCTAAGTGCTTCCAAGCATTCTCTTCTGCTCTATAATCAAGAACACACTTCTGTAAGTCGTTCATAACCAAGTTGGCCTTGCATTTCCATAATTTTAGCCTATAAACGCAACCGTCGTAACTAACGATTGTCATTGCAATATCTTGCAAATGATTCAGTCTTATGACGAATCAAAAATGGTTATGAGTTGGTATTTATGTGGGTATTAAACCTCTAAAATGGTTCCCCCTGATCACCACTCTAACTATGTCAATTATCGAGTCAAACGTGCGGTTAAAAAGTCAACAGAAAGCTATTTTAGCGATTTATGCATAATCTGTAATGTATATGTTATGGAACCTGTTTTGATAATCATAAAACATGATAATAAGTATATAAACATGTTTGCGCTCGTTTGAATCGATCATTTACTATGTTGAACCGGTTCGGAGCCGAAAGTCGCAAAAGTTTGACTTTTGCTTTGACTTCAGTTCTGACCCGTTTTAGTGAGGTATAAATATACCTTAGGACTCTCTTAGGACCAGGTCACATGTTGGTATACACCTCTGTGGTCGGTTCATGAGTTATCCGAGTCTTTTACGTATTTCCGTCATTCGCCTAAAAGTTGACCGTAACGGCCTTTTAAAATTAAAACGAGTATTTCGGACACGTGAACGGACCAAAACCTTGCTTGTTAAATTATAAGCATGTCCCTAAAGTTTCACGTCAATCCGAGGTCTAGAATGAGAGTTATGCTAAAAGGCGCACTTTTAAGAAAGTTTTGTAAATAACGGCGCAATTAGCATAACGCCCATCTGACCCAAGTTTTCGCCACCAAAACTTTTACCCATTGTGGCAAAATAATATTTTGGGAATTTTAAAGATTTTTAATAATTTTTACCTTGCTCATAACCTGCGGTTATGGCTACGGTTCGGTAAATACCGAATATGCCCTTTTTGGCCAAAACGGGAGTTCTACAAGGTCTTTTGACCCGATTCCAATTGCCACTGGTTTTAAATAATAAATAAAGTATTTTAAGCTTTATAAGCTGTTCGGGAAACTCAGATTTCCTGTAGAACTCGAAAATCCCTTTTAAAGTCTTTAAAATGACCGAAAAGCCCCTACGGGGCATAATATAAACTTAAACTCGTTACGGGCATTACGGAAGGTATCTTACTGATACCAAAATACTTTTAAGGCATATTGACTTAGGAAATGAGCGTAGGACTCTTGTGGTTAACCGTTTCGCCTATTTGCGCACACGGTACGGCTCATGGAACTAGTTTTCGTGCAATAGCCGATATGGGTCAAATTATATTATTTGAACCCCAAAATCCAGAGTATGAACTATAAACCCATATAAAACAAGTCACTAAACTTGTTGGGTCCAAATCATACTCCATTCTCGGTTTTCGCCTTTACGTGCGAATTAACCATATCCATATATATCGGAATCAACCGGTTTAAGCTACGGCTAATACAAGGACCGTTAGGATTCTAAGAGGTTAATTAAAAACCTTCGTTCCAGATTAGGAGCCCCAGTAAAAGCTATCGGTGACTTGATCTAAATTAAGGATTAATACTTGCAAAGGTAAATACTTTTGACTTATTTCCCCTATATGGGCTTGGGTTACGGTATATTAATATCGCTTGATTGAGCATTATATAATTCCATCGCTTAGGTGGTTAATTGATTAAATATGATCGGCTCATTTAAACAGTTTTGTTGCTTATAAGCCTTTGGGGGGGGTTTAATGACCGTTGTCCCGGATATCCTCGGCATCATTTTACGAAATGGCCACGACCATCGACATCCCGGTGTAGGCGTACACCCGGTATAAAGTGTCGACATTAAAATTAAAAGACGTAGCCGTTGGTTTTTATACTACGGTTTTACGCAAACGTGGTGTGTCTATAAATCTTTAACCCGGCACGACCCGGGCTACTGAACGCATAAAAGAACATGTAAAACGTTCACAAGATCATTATGAATTTTCCCAAGTTATAAAAGAGTTTGTGCCTTGTGCAATCAAATCAATTTTAAATAAACATTTTCAAATGTGTCAGTTGAATGTATTTACCAGTGTAAACTGACGTATTTTCCCCAAAAAGATTAAGTGCAGGTACCTAAACGTAATTGGCTGGTATTAGCTCCCTAGCGTCGGGATAAGCCTCGCAAGCTTGATTGCAGTATCTAATGGAACAATACTTTACCTTTATTTACGATCCACTGTGGATATATCCAACCCCTGTAATACATTTTGATATTACAATCAGAGGTTGAAATTTATATATTTATCTTATGCTTCCGCTGTGCATTATATAATTGTGTGGTTTGACTATATTGTTGCCAACATCGTCACGGTAATCCCCCACCGGGCCCACCGGTGAGACCCGTGGAAATCGGGGTGTGACAGAAAGTCTGACCAGCGAGGATAAGATTACAACCCTGAACTATGTGTGTGGCCTCTAGACTTTTACCGTTAGCTAACTCTACGACATGCTTGGTGTTTAAGGGAGTTGGTGCACGTTTTAACATTTGGCTAACTTTTAGAGACATATAACTTGTATCCGCACCTGAATCAAATAAAACAGTAACATAAAAGTCGTCAATAAGAAACTTACCCATAACTACGTTGGGATCATTCCTTGCTTCTCCCTGCCCCAGCACAAATGCACGTCCCCTAGCTTCGTTGCCATTGTTGTTTCCACCGTTGTTTCCATTGCCTTGGTTATTGTTGTTGTTGTTGTTGTTGTTCTGGTTTCGGTTTAACTGAGGGCAGTGTCTTTTGAAGTGACCTTCAGCGTCACAATGAAAACATCCCTTGTTGCCCTGTTGCTGATTCTGCGGTGTCTGCTGCTGCTGCTGGTTCTGAGTTACAGGCCGTGGGCTCCTACATTCATTGGCCTCATGACCCATCTTGAGACACCTCTGGCAACGACCCTTGTTGCACTGGCCACTGTGGTGTCTGTTACAGTTGTTGCACCTGGGGTGATTTCCGCGATAAACTCTCTGCCCGCGACTACCAGAAGACTGCTGACTGGGACTCTGGTAGTGGTCAGTCTTTTGCTGCTGAACCTGAGACTGAACTGTAGCTGAACCCTTGCTGGAATCCCCCTCCCATTTCCGCTTGTTGTCATTGGGAGTAGCAGGAGTAGCAGAAGTGGTAGCGGTAGCAGTAGCGTTGATACGTTTAGGCAGCTTGTTCTGTTCCACTGCCTGATCCGTGAGGCGATGAGCAAGACGCTGAATATCCTGGATATTGTCGAGGTTAGCCGATGTCACATGGATCTGGATTTCTGATGCTAGACCCTTGAGGTACAATTCAATGCGCTTGATTGGAGGGTCCACCATAGTTGGAAACAAGATGGCTAGCTCGTTTGACCATTTCGTATAAGCCTCAATTTCCGACCCTGTCATTTTCAGATGGTAAAGCTCCACTTCCAACTTGTGAATGTCATCACGCGTGCAGTATTCACGCTTGATCAGTTCCTTAAAATCGTTCCAAGGTGTGGCGTTAGCAGCTGCCAACCCTAATATCTGAATTTGCGCGTTCCACCAAGTCAGCGCAATTCCTTCCAGAGTACCAGTGGCGTATTTCACCCTTCGAGCCTCAGGGCATTCACACATCTCAAACACCGACTTGAGCTTCTCAAACCAATGGAGGAGTCCCACTGCTCCTTCAGTGCCACTAAATGTACTAGGACGACAGTCCATGAAGTTCTTGAAAGTGCAAACAGGTTGCTGAGCGTGTTGACCTATCGTGTGTAAGAATAGGACAAGGTTAAACACAAGAGTTGGTCTAGAAGTGTAGGATCTAAAGATCCTAGTGTGAGTTACGACTGCAGGATATACCTCCTGCCTGTGCGGCTGCAAGTGCCGCAGCGACTTGTTCGTTAATGAGAGCTGTCAACTGGGCTTGAGTCATGTTAATACGTCCAGACATGATCTTCATAGCAAAGGTAGCATAAGTGAGAGAGTGGTTCACGAAAAATTGCGATGACAGAAAAGAGTAAGCACACGAGTGTTCTCAAGCAATAGTGGTTACGTGTATCTAAGCATACGCTGAGCAAAGTTCTATGTCTAGCAAGTAGGCAATATAAACATAAACCATATTACCTAGGATGTTGAGCCTTGCACGTGGAGCGAAGCGTCGTTGTGGATCGTTGAGCACGGTTCTGGTTATAGTCCGGTTTTAATAAAAACGTTTTCCCCATATTAAAGCCAAGTTCTCTATAACCAATGGCTCTGATACCAATCTGTCACACCCCCAAAATCCACACGCGGAGTACCACCGCTTGGAGGCGTGACATGACCAGGATCAAGCCACCAATCATATTGAATATAAGTGTAAATAATAAATGTAATTCATCAATACCAAAGGTGTTTTCAAAACCAAACATAATCAATATGTGTAGCGGAAGCATTAATGTAAAAATCCAACATAAGTGTCAAGTTCTCATAATGTAAATGTTTAACATGGAACTCAACAGTCCATGTGCCCACAACGATCGCGCCTCCCGTGCAAGCTCCAAGTACCTATGGTCCTGCAAGGCATGTAACAAAGAGTCAACAACTAGTTGAGCGAGTTCACAGTGAGTAAGTTCGTAATAGTAAGTTTGTTTCGTAACATGTGGCTCTACTAGGCCGATAGTATGTTCTATTAGTGGAGGCTTCCCATAGTTGCATATACACTAGACTATTTGTAACCATAAGTGTTCTTCTTAACCCGAGAACAGTAGAACGTACAAGGTTTACGTAGGTTTTACGTAAGCATCCTTCTCAACCCGAGGACAGTGGTACGCGGGGGTTTACGTAGGTTTTACGTAAGTGCCTGTCACAACCCGAGGCAGTAGTAAATATAAGTTTACGTAGATCCTTAGGACAGTGATGAGTACAAGTAGACGTAGGTTTTACGTATGTATCCTTCGCATCCGAGGACGATGGTAGATAGTCTAGTAACAGTGTAAGTACAAGTATTTGTTCAATCTCATTCCGTCAATCCCATTCCCTACCCACCGGGAATCCCATGCCTTGGTAAGAGTGTGAACTCACCTTGGTTTGCTCGGCAGATTACACGAAAGGTTACTTGAACTTAGAGTGGTCAACCACGTCCTAACATCCTAACAGGGTTACCATACGAGTCAGGTCTAGGTTCAAGTAATGCACGTATGCTTACACATAAGTTAACAGGTTACGAACATGTATAGATCATGGCAAACACATAACAGTCATGTAACAACTTCAACTTGTGCAATTTATCAAAGAAACCCAATATCACCCAGCCTAACTTGTTGTGCGATCCACAACATATTGTGCGATCCATCATAAACCCAGCCCAATTAGTTAAGCAGCCCAACATGTAACGGCCCAAACAATATAAAACAGTCCATTAGCATATACTTGGCCCAAATATCACCAACACTTGTCTTGTGCGACTCAGCCGAACTTGTGCGACTTGATTTGGGCTGATCGGCCCAACTGCTTATCATAATATATTAAGTTGGGCGGCCCAACACCTGGTGCGATTGGCACAATCTTGTGCGATCCACAAGATGTTGTGCGGCTGTGCTTAGTGAGGTTGTACAAGACGCTTTAATCGGTGTACCCTAGTATAATCAACTTGTGCGATTCCCTTGTGCGTGTGATCTTGTGCGACCAGAGCCTCTTGTGCGATCAAGAGGCTTGTGCGATGGGAATCTTGTGCGATCAGTTACAAGTTTCCTTGAATCATGGCAATCGGTTATAATCATCTATAAATTAATTCCACTGTTTCCATTTTTGAAATAAATCAATAATCATACTAACAGTTTCCAATCCAAATCAATACTCGATCAAACAGACGTTTTTAACAATGATACATATGAACCCTAATCATAGATTAAACCCTCATCATCATTCTCATCATTGAATCAAGCGGTCACATTTAACACTAAACTTCCCACTTCACCATGTATAATACTCGACGAGACCTATGAATCAATTGAGCATCCAATACATCACAGCCTATTAACTTATGTTCGATTCAATGAGATTTACATGCGAGCCGTTTATCACAAATACCACTTCGTGTTTCCTCATACACCCTATTCTTTGATATTAATCAATCACATGGATCACACAATCATATATTTCAACAACTCCTCTAACAAGAACCCTAATCATATATAAGGCCATAACATGAAATCATGCATTAACAATCAACAGTGAAACACTAACCGGGTGTATAATAAGATGAGAAGTAATCCGAACAAGAAAGTCTTCGATCCGAAAAGGGGATGCTCGCTGTCGGCTTCAAGAGGAGAGGAAAGAGAGCTAGGGTTTGTGTGTGTTATGAGAGTTGTAACAAATGAGGAGTATACCCCCTCCTACTAAGGTTATGCGTGCAAAGGAAAGTGGGCCGAACCCCTTAATGGGTTGCCCATTCGGTTCAAGTTCAACAGAAGTGGGCCGAGAGTCGTAGAGCCCAAAGACTTGTGCGTTCGAGTTGCTATTGTGCGATTGATTTATTTCGTGTGATTATACATACTTATACATACAAGCACAACACGTATTCACATAACATTCACTTATACATTCATTAAATTAGCATATCAAATAATTACACCAAGTTCACATACGTTACATTAAGCACATGTATAAGTTCGGAAATACGAGTTGTCACATTTTTGCTTGCACTTGTAACACACCACCTCTGCCTTTCCTTTATCCTTAGATCTAACTTCTTCTTTAGATCTATCATCCATCCTCCTTCTATCACTCCTCTGGTACCTCTGGCCTCCTCCCCTCAACCTCTGCTCAAATGTTTTGGTGAGCAGTGCAATTGCATCAGCAAAGGCTGAAAAATCTGATGATGAATCAGAAGTTTCAAAGACCTGGCTGTTTGATGGTTGTGGATCATTGGAAGTTGTTTGTCTTTGTGAGTTAGAGATAAGAGCTAAAGATCCCCCTCTTTGAATGGTTTCTTCAAATATTTCTTCCTCTCTGGGGATCAAGATGCTATATATGTCATGAAGACTCATGTTTCCTAGTTCTATGGTTGAGGACAAAGTCATTGTGAGACTTCTCCATTCTCTAGGCAAAGCATCAAGAAATTTTATGTTTCTTTCATCATTTGATTTAGTTATTCTAAATTTCTTTAGCTCGTTTAAAAGTTTGTGAACCTTTGATATGTGTCATTTAACTTTTCATTAGGTAAACTTTTAAACCTTTCATAGGATGAGACGTTTTTATTGTTCTCTTGTTTCTTTTCATCCTTTCTCCTCCTTTACAAAGATTTTCCAACTGATCCCATATTTCCTTAGCTGATGCACAAGCATCAACTTGTGAAAATATGTCATTGGGGATGGCCATTATTAAGAGTGATTTTGCTCTTTCATCCCCTGCTACCAGTTCCTTGTCTTCCTCACTCCAAAGTATTTCCCTTTTGGGAGCTCGGGAGGCACGGATAGCAGGTAGTTGGTCAGTTGCTGGAATTGCAGGTATTTCAGTCATTGGTATATGTGGACCCCTTTCAATGGATCTAAACAGAGCTCGGTCATGACCATTAAGGAAATTGACCATCCTGATTTTCCATTGGGGGTATTCCTCCATGACCAGAGTCGGAGGTTTGGACATAGAACCAATATTGAAAGCATTATTCCAGGTTTGAAAGCTGGCCATATTTAGAAAAAGAAGAAGAGCGATTGATCATTTGAAAATAATTTATTCAATCTGCTCTGATACCAATTGTTGGACCCAGTATGGCCTTAACAACTTCTTTTTACGTAATATGGCAAGTGATTTCAGTATATGTGAAAAAGATGTGCGGAAATGGAAATCAGACTTTCAAGAAACAAGACCTACAGAATTATCAAGTTTATATCACTTTGAAACAAATTAGTTTAACAAGGTGATTGTAAGATTATTATCTAATACAAATGAATCTTGATTTCTGTGGGTGAGAAGAGCAGTGGAGTTTGGGTGTATATATTAGGGAGATTTTAGAGAATCCTTACCTACACCCCCATACTAGGAACCCGCACCACAGATTCCGAACCCAGTCCTAGAATCTGCACCCCCAATGAGTGCAGACAATGTACAAGAACTCAGGACATTTGGTGAGGAAATTTTAGAAAGTAGTGAAAGGATGAGACAGGTGGGAGAGCGACTCGTCTGGAAGTACGACGAGCGCAATATGGATTTTTGGATGAATCTATATCCTTGAAAATGATGGTGGAGATGGTAGAAGTAATAATAATAATAATAATATAATATAATAATATATAATATGTGTGGTTGAAAAAAAAAGAAAAAAAAAAAAAAGAAAACTACGGATGCCTACTACTATTAGTGTAATTTTTATTTCAGTTGGTATTGTAATTTTAATTTTCAGTTATGGCTTGTACTAGATGCATATTATATAAAAATAGAGTAAAGTCGCAATGATCGACGCTTTTGACCAAAATGCGTGTCATGTGATTGGCTATATTAAATACTATTTTGTGATATTAATATGTGGTAAATGTCTAAAATTCAGATGGACAACGAAGTGAATCAGGAAAACCAGAATGATAACATCCAGAATGACAATAATCTGAATAATGAGAATCCGAACAACAATAACAATGGAAACCAAGTGGATAATAGTGCCATCCAACACATAGTGGCACAAGGAATTATAGATGCAATACCATTTATTATCCAAATTGTTAAGGAAGCTGATAATAAAAGTAAGCATAGCAGTAAGCGACCAACTGAACCTGAACACAGCGTGAACAATGGACCTGTACTTCAAGTGTCCATTCCCAAAAGAAGAAGAACCATGCCTTATGGTTGTTCTTATAAAGAATTCTGGTCCTGCAAACCAATAGAATTCTCGGGCAATGAAGGACCTATTGCAACTCTACGCGGGATATAAAAGAGTGAGGCTGTTCTAAAAATAAGCAAATGTGCAGAAGAAGATAAGATAATGTTTGCTTCCAACCTATTTAAAAACTCAGCTTTAGAATGGTGGAACACTATCCTCCAATCTAGAGGAAGTGACAGGATTTACAACATGGAATGAGAGGAGTTTAAAAATATGGTAGGAAGGAAATTCTGCCCTCCCAATGAAAAGGAACAGATAGCGAATAAATTTCTGAACTTTAGAATGACTGGAGTAGATAGTAAGGGTTATACTACTACATTCTTTGAATATGCTAGAATAGTACCAACCCTTGCATCACCAGAACCAGTATTATTCTCCCGTTATATCTGGGGATTAATCGGGGATATTAGGCATGTAGTCAAGGCAGCTAGACCTCAAACCATAGAATAAGCCGTAGAACTAGCAAATATCTTGACAGATGAGTTAGTGCGTACACGGGAAGAAGACCAAAGGAGGAACCTAGCTCAAAGGCTTACCTAGGAATTCCGTTTTGGAAATTCCAACCGTTGGAAAAACGTAGGTTCCACATCTGCACCTTATTGCAAGTATTGCAAAAGGAAGTATTCTGGAAGATGCTCCATATATTGCAATTTCTGCAAAATATCAGGACATAAGGAACAAGACTGTAGGAAGAAAGCCAACAACAGGATATGCTACAACTGCGGAGAACAAGGTCATATCAAGCCAAACTGTCCAAAATTAGCTCCAGCTACAAATAACAAGAACACTAAAAATGCTAGAGCATTTGTTTTGACTGCAGATGAAGCCAAGATGATTCCAGAGGTGATAGCCGATACGTTTTTAGTTAATGATGTTAGTATTATTTGACTCTGGTGCGAACCAAAGTTTTGTTAATACTTCATTTTGCAAACTTCTAAATCAATCATTAACTAAACTCCCACAAGAATGTCTAGTAGAGACAGCAAATGGAGAAACGGTTAGGATTTCTGAAATCTTACAGGGAGCAAGAATAGAATTTTTAAATAAAAAATTTACGGAAAACCTTTACCCAATTAATTTGGCAGGATTCGATGTTGTATTTGGAATGGATTGGTTAATAGCCAATAAAGCCAGTATTTTATGTGATTAAAAGTCAATCCAAGTAAATTCACCAAAATTTGAAAAGATCACAATTAAAGGAGATAAACCATCTAGATCCATAAAATTCATCTCTGTGATGAAAACAACAAGTTATATAAGAAAATGATCATTAGTGTATTTGATTTCCATAATCACTAACACTAAAGGAAAAGAACTAAAAGATATTCCAGTAGTGTCTCAGTTTTCAGATGTATTCCCAGAAGAATTAGGAGGACTATCGCCAGACAGAGAAGTTGAATTCAGAATCCACCTACTATCAGGGACAGCACCAATTGCCAAAGCACCCTACCGATTGGCACCAGTAGAAATGCAAGAACTGAAGAAACAATTAGACGAATTGTTGGAGAAAGGATTCATACAGCCAAGCTCATCACCGTGGGGAGCACCGATCTTATTCGTCAAAAAACACCCATTTTTTACTCAAAAAACATCACCCTCCAAAAACAATCAAATTACTCTACCAAAACATCCATTTTTCAACTCAAAAAAAAAAAAAAAAAAAAAAAACCAACGAGGGGTCCTAATATTAATTATTTAAAATAAAAAAACTTGTTTTTGTATAAAAGTTTTGCTAAAACGATTAATATTGTTAAAATGTTTGTTAAAAAAAAAACCCCTTATACGCCTAGTATAGGCCTATACTAGGCATATAAGAGAGGCAAAAAAGACCAATTTACCCCAGTATAGGCCTAAATCAGGGGCTAAATGGTCTTTTTTCCCCTAGACGCCCAGTATAGGCCTATACGAGGCGTATACGAGGCAAATAAGACAAAATATGACATAATCAGAGATTCTTTTGGAAATTGAAAAAGGCTATACGCCTCGTATAGGTCTATACGAGGCGTCTTGAAGGGTGTCCAAATAGGCAAAAAGGTGTGTAAATATGTATACTCTAATTTTTTTATATATGTTCTCCACATGGCGGAGCGCGAGTTAAACTGTAATAGTTTATTTTAGACAAAGTTGGTCCATGCATTTTTACAATTTGCCTAGCAAGATGCTTTAAAAAATATAGAATAAACATATTTTAGAGAAATGTTAAGGTATTTAAGATGTATTTATGTAGACAAACAATGCCAAAATGTAGAAGTCAAGATTCCCTGCTTTTAAACTTACTGTCATGACTGTTGCCCTAAATGATAGAATGAATGTGAACTTAAAGTGGTTCTTTTGTATCACTGACAAAAATGAACCAACCACCACATGCAAACTGCAAGCTACGTAAACCTAACTTTTGATATTTTCCGTTGTCATTTTTAATTGTGGGAGTGAAGATATCTTTTCAACTCTCACCCGTTTTCAAATTCCAGCTGTAAGCTCAAATGTTAAAGTCATAAGTTGAATTTACTACACTTTTCATTTTGTCACCTTCTTTAAAATATATTTTAAAACTTAGCCTAATTTGTCAAACTTAGAAATATTCTCTTCATCCATAGTTGTTTTCCTCTTCTTTTACATCTTTTCGTCTTCTTGCATGTACAGCTTCCAAAAGGTTAACCTAACTAATATGGAATGACTACAAACTTAGAAATATTTCATCTATGTTTTAATATGACCCACCTGTGAAGATGAAAATTTCTGTGCTGAAGATATGATTCTTCTGTATGTATGATTTGTAATGGTATAGATTTATTGGAATAATGGTTGAAGCAATTTCCTAAAGGTGCTGTGAGTAACTGTCAAAGAGAATAGATAAAAGAGAATGAAGAAGGTTGTGTAAACTAGCATTCTTAGCTATGCACAACCAGTGGCGGATCCAGCCAGTTTTTTCACTGGGTTCCTTTTTCCAAATCATACAAGGTTTACACTACAAAAAAACGTTTTTTTCCAAATCATACAAGGTTTACACTACAAAAAACGTTTTTTTCCAAATCGACTGGGTTCCCGGGAACCCGGTGAACCAGCCTGAATCCGCCCCTGTGCACAACCTTAAATGTGTTAAAACTTACACCACTTCACTAGGATAAATACATAGAGTATCCTAGGTTAGTTATCCTTCTAGTTAGTTTGTATATTCTTAGCAATTCAAGTGTATTCTCTATTAGAAAACATTAAAAAAAAAAAAAAAAATGAAGGAAAAGCACCAAAGTAGGGTTCTGAAGGATAAACTTTAATGTATAAGTTACAATTAACTAGAGTAATGACACCATTCACCATATTACAAACATGCAACCTAAAAACACAAGTTGATTAACTACTCGAGTATCAATGGCACACATCCATAGAATAGGTTTTCTTCCAAGCAACTAAAAGTAATATCTTTCCTCTTGCCATCAAGATTTCCTTAACAACTAAAAATTCAAACTTCTTAATTTCCAAGCAAACAAATAAAAAATGGTTCAACGTACCATGATGTTGGCCTCTCAATTAGTATACAAACGATAAACGTTTTATACCATTTGTTTTACCTAATAGCATGATTGGATTCAGTGACCATTCTACCTCCTTGGACCCCACCAATATAGCTTGGCCATTGATGGATTATTATGAATACTGTATGATTGTTGTTGACTATTCAAGTTATAATATTGATTATAAACATTTAACTATTTCAGCTTGCCACTTGCAAGTTAATGCCCGTAAAACTACATAAGTAACCTTTACAAAATATTTGCATCCACCATCGTTTCTTTCAGTATATAGAGCATAAAAGTACACATCCTATCAAGGTCATGACAAACAATGGAAGTCTAATAAAAATGAATATTTATATGAGTACGACATGAACACTTTGGCATTTTGTGGATACTATAGTTTTGCCCACGAATACATAAGCGATGTTCCCGACCTCATCAACACAATTTTGGTTTATCTATTTCACAGAATTTTCATTGGTTCTAGATTTTCCTTTCCTATTTTGGTTTGTTTCTTTCGTTTTCTTTTGTGCTTATATGTAATCCAATTTAACTAGTGAATGCGGTGTTGACCCTAACCATCGTATGGTTCTTCATACCATTGGATACACAATACATTCTCCATACTAATTTGTAACTTGATATAATGGTGTTGTCCCTTATACAAGTTCACCTTGTTTTTATAGGCTTGTATTGATATTGTGTTTGCTTGACTGGACTGTCCTTAGGAGTCTCAGCGTAGAATATGAGTCACGGGCATGGGCTTATCTTGTGCTTTCCTTTAAATTCCTATCAGTTAGTTTTCATTTAAAAGTTGTTTTTATTCAAGATTTTTTTTTTTATCTTGTACTTAATTTTAGCTTATTGTCACAGTATATGTTATCTAGATGCTATATTATACTTTGAATGTCATGCAAAGGTTTTTGGAGTAGGGTTTTAGTGGAGGCAACCTCTCTATCTTCTCAGATAGAGGAAATGGTGGCTTCCATCCTATCATCCTTAAACCCTATCAATAGCTTTGTTATGAGTGGGATTACTTAGTACACTTGTTTGTTTGTTTTTCATTCATGGAAAATGAATTCCAACTTCTTTTTCTATATTGCACAATTTCTTTGTCATGCTATAATGTTTTTGTTGGTGGCTTCACTACAAGAGTATGTAATTCCATTATTGATGTCATAACATAATTTGAGAGTATATGAATCACCTACTAATTAAAGGGATAACTAAAATGAAAGTATTTCCCTAAACCATGAACCTTGGATGATGAAACAAGAAAATCTATTAAAAACACTGACTATGTGATAGTCAACAACATGACATGTATCTTTGTGAAGTATGGTTACCACATTTAGAAAACAAGGCGTTCGTTAAAATATAAATAGGTGCAATAACAACGTTGTCCATTTTACATGCCAACGAACTACAGCCAAAAAAGTTTCCGAGTAACATGGAATAAATAAAACCTTGTAATCAATAGCATTGAAAACAAGTACTTACAGATCTCACTAGCTTCTATGTCTATGGATGAGCTTGGTCAGATCTCAAGTACTCGTCTCCGTCTAGCCTGATGTTACATATCTAAATGTACATGAAGTATTTAACTTACTCTAGGATGGTCATGTCTCCTTCAAAGAAAGTGAGAGCGCTGTATTGATTTCAGAAGTACTCCTTGGATGTTCATCTGTCCCTTTATTTTGGCACAACCTAAGCTGCAAATCAGGATTCATTTCTTTGTCGTGACATCCCTTTTCTTGTCGTAACTGAAGAAAACACAATTTACAAGAAATCTTGTTAGAAATTTTCAGATACAAACATAACAAAGACCCACTATGTCAAGAAATTAAGAATGATACCTCATGAAGAAATGAGGCTTCAGATTGTGAATTCAATAATGCTCTAGAATAACTGAAAGATGAATGAGACTGTACAACATTCGTTGCTTTGTCAATGCAAACACTGAATGGATCGAAGGAGCCACTACTAGCACAGTTGCGTATAATAGGTGACCATTTTTCTTTTCTTTGATCCGGTGGAAACCACAACTTCTTGTCCTCCAGATATTGGCTAGGTCTCATAGGCCCATTTCGGGTTCTTGACTCAAATGTTTGGAATTTGTTTAAATTGGAAGGCTTGTCTTGTATTTGATTCATGATATCTTTCCTCATATTATTCACATGTCCAAATTCTGTTCTCACCGGTGATGACACGAGACTTTGATTAGATAGCCATTGCTGGTGCCTTTTGATAGAAATGGAGATGCACACACAATTTGTAACAGTTAGGAACTGAAAAAGGATAATATGAATTTTGTTCACATGTGATTATCAAATTCCCGCAAAAAAGAATTGAGAAAAGTGGTTGCTCTACATTTGGTTTAAAATTTAATTGACTTGATACCAAAAGCCCACCCAGAAGATGCTTTCATTCAAGTTAATGTAGTTCTAAAATTCAGAAACTAGCTAGCAACAATAACTTTCAGTAATATCCGGGCGTGATCAATTATTGCAAAACAAAAAGTTACAGAAAATATTAATTAACCATAAACTAGAAATAACAATCCCTAAAGAATCATCGGAATAAACTAAAAACACCATCCAAGTACCTCAATAAAACCCTCTTGAAATGCTACTCAAATAAACCCCTAAAAACTGAACAACACAAATACCACCATTGTAGGATGGTTTAGCTTTCATTTTGATCTCTAGTTGATCTAGGAAGCTCGTTTTAAACAAATTGAACAATTTGAATTTGTCATTCCCTTGTTGCTTTATCTCTACAAATATAATAGCTTAAGCAATACTAATGCCAAATATAATGTTACTTATAAGATCTATAGACATGTGAGTGAGTGTTATATAAGATCCACAGAGTTTTGTCATGACCACCTATCTAGAAGAAGAAAACCTCCAAACAACATCCTTAGCTAGAGTTGGGTAGCAATGACATTACTCCATCATAGGAAGTTGGCACTACATTGTGGATGCTTTTACTCTGATCCCTAGCTAGAAATATTGTTTTAATAAGTTATGACATTAAAATGTGACACAAATGCGCACCAAACTGAAAGTAACAAGTACTACCTCGTAATCGTAATCGTGTTTGTGATCTGACGACAGCTAAAATCAAATATGTCTTGTCCTTGTTGGAACACTTTTAATGACATTTTCCGAAACAACACTAAAGGTTTTATTTTCTATTAAAAGTTTTCTTAAGAGCTGGATAAAATGTATTAGTTTACGTGTTTACTCACACTTTCAAAAATTGTCACAAATATATCCAAGCTTATTACCACTTTTTTCTTCACTACAGGCAGTTCATTTAAAACATGCATACTTACAAACACTTTTATATTTGCAAGTGAAACACTCCTGACCGATTTTGACGCAAACATGCACGAAACCTCAAAGAAAAAAAATCAGAAGTGGGATTTTTTTTAAAGTTACCTAGAGTTTAAGACCTAAAATTACCTTGACAAGAAATGTTGGACACTTGGTGTTGGTCTAAAAGCAGAATCCAACAGATGACTTCTGGAGTAATAATTACCCACTTCTAAATTTCTTGCTAGATCGATCCCTCCATTTGGTTGTTTCAAATGTCCGAATGGACTACTTCTGGAGTACAAATTGCTATATATGTGCGGTCTTCCTTGCATCGCCATTGTCGCCCTTTGGGATAACACTGTAGTATATAAATAATGTATTAAATTGTGATACATCATTTATTCTTCAGCTTTATTATATTACCATATTCTAGGTTTTAATGTCATGTTTCTTTCAACTAAACTATTAAAAAACTTGATTTGCAAACCAAACTTATGAGAATGCATTGTTTCAGCACTGATGCTGCAGCCATCAGTTGTAAACAACTTGCTCGATCATTGCTTAGTTTAGAAGAACTTTACCAAATCAAAGTAGATGCTACACTGTTAGTATATGTTAAAAAATAACGACCATTACGCCAAAATTTGATATTTTAAAATCAAACAAGTCTGTTAACATTGTTTAAAAACAGTCTGTATAATATCTTTAATTACTTCCCTTCAACTTTAATATGCTGGAAGGATTGATATATGTTTTAGTTTTTGGAAGTATATCGACTAGAGTTAAAAAATGGATGATTTAATATTCTATTAACACAAACAAATTTGTGTACTTGTCAGATTTGCTATTTAATTTCTTTTTGAACACTAATCCTCTTTGATGAGAATGTCACCAATTTTTGGACACTTCACACAAAAGTTCAATAATTCATTTCTAAGATAATTTTCAATATAATTTACGTATTGGTATATTATAGTCGTAATACACTATTGAAATGTTTCTTATTTCCAAGTATTTAAATGATCGCTTAGTTAAAAATTAAGTTACCAATTAAGATACACTATTGATTTAGTTGTTTATTATTTCAAAATGATTTTCTTTTGCCATATTTTAAATTTCATTTTTGACATAACAAATATCCCTAGACCCTATCAATAACTCTGATATACATAAACGAGATTATAATGGATACGTTTGTTTATTATAAATTTGATTACACTATTGCATGCATTTGTAATATTAGTACCTTTAATTCTAAAACTAAGTTTTATTATTCATGTAACTGAATGACCACCTTACTCTTTCTCATAATGAAATTGTTTTCCTAGAGAAAGATTCATGTCTTACCTTGACCAGAATCATCAAGCTTCTTGCTTCTATACATCTAACATTAAAAAGACATTCTTGGTTAGAATTGATGAGAACTGGAGAATTCTAAGAAGTCAATATGACAATGTTGAATTTACTTACCTGCAAGTGACTTTTTACATGAGCGATACTTAGACCTCTCACATTCATTAGCTGGAGAACTGACTTGGGAGTTGCTTCTGCAGTAGAGCCAAAAACATTTCATGTTTTGACCAACTAATAAAAATAAATACCTTTTTTTATTTAATTAGAGCCTACCAACTAAACATCTATTAATAAGATATATATATTTTAGTTAAGTTTTCCATTTTATATAACAAATCTAAGACTAAATTAAAAGAAGAAATTGAATTAAGTAGGTATTGTGTATCCTACTTGTGATACTTTAAACTTCAAAATAAACTGTGGGAATTGAATAATTAAAATACTTTTACATCATATCATAGATGGTATCAAATTCTTAACATGGAAAGGAAAAGGAAAATTTTATGACTTCACACTCTATATAGCGAAATAGTTTAGAGAACTTACTATCTTGCCCACCGAGTCTTTCAATAGCATTTACGAAAGCATGATGGAGTTCGGGTGTCCAACGAAGTCTAGGCATTTTGGAGCGCACATATTGCCTAACAGGACCTTTTCTATTCTTTGAAGAACTTCCTTCATCAGTCTTCTCTCCATCCTCTCCGGACAAATCATTATCTTCTTGGCTGCTTGCCTCTTCATTCAAGTCAAAAGATATGACGTGCTTATTTATCGAAGAAACAGATGATGAGTTTTCTCCGTATCGATCAAAACTAGCCTCCTCATTACTCCCTAGCATACCCAAATGTTCTGACATGGTTGCTTTCTATTGTTATACGGAATTAAACCACTGAAGTTTTAAACCTGTAAATCTCCTGCAATTTGTAATTATAATAATTATACAATGTGGTCTGTACATTATATAAGGTAGCAGACTAGAAAGGTAGGAAGCATAAAACATGGATCAAACTATCTTTGAAAAAAGATATGCAGTTGATCCAAGAAGGGAGTAAGAAATCCATGTTTATAAACTGTATCCAGAGCTAGTGTTACACACATAGTTATATAGGAATTAACACTTTGCATTCCCCCCTTTAGTATACTGCACCTACCATGAGAGTAGCATACTTAATTTGGTAGTTAATAAATTAATTTAATATTTACCTTCTTTCATCTACTTCCATAATATACTAGTAACAAAGATATCAAATTTGTTGGAAATCTAATAGTTTTAATTGTTCTATGCACTTAGATATCAAATATGAAGTTTAAAAAGGAGAAGTGAAGGTGATGAAACATAAGACTATTTCTTTTCAAAAATCTTGCATGAAAAAACATGTTGTCAGGTAAGAATAATCAACTTAATTACTATATGTTCAAACTTCAAACCCTAGTACCTTTTTCCAAACAATAACCGTACTTCTTTAATCCTTTCCAGTTTTCTGGGATATGATGAAAGATTCCAAAAGCTTGAGCAACCCCTAAACAATTGAACTCAAGTCAACTAACCTTAAGTGTAAGAAAAGTTTCAACTGTGAAGGTATATCTTCCAATAAAAGAAAGGATACTAAGGCTAAAGAATTCTGAATAGTGAGAACATGTTATGCTTAAATAGTTAAATGAACATATGTATGTAAAGATAAACAATTAAACAAAAATTATTAATTGATCAATCATCCAAGTGATTGTTGTGTGATTTAAGAAACTTGAAGAACAAAACCAAAAGAAGCTACTACTGAATAACCAGATTGAACACAAGAACTCAACAAACTTAGGAAATATTAGATAGTATATGACTGATAAATTCGTGTTGATCGATCACCAAATTCTTTTTTCGTGCAAGTAGAGAAATCGTGGAGGATTAATATCTAAGTGCTTCAACCCTTCTTTTATAAATACCTTCATAATGTCTTCCTACCACATTCCAGAAATCAATCAAACAAACATGTGATTGATGCTCACCAGGAGAGAGAGAGAGAGAGAGAGAGAGAGGGAGAGAGAGTTATATATATGGAGAATTAGTATCTGTTTTTCTATGGAAGTTGGGATGGTTCCGTGTGATTTAGAAATGGAATAAAACCATCATTTTTCCAGACCAATTCCGGATTTATATATATTAATATTCCATGAAGACTTTTGTTCTAAAATGGGATTTTTATTCTTCTTTAAAATCAACAAAATTAAGGTCGGTCCCGACGTTCCACTTGCAAATAATGCAATAGTAAGTATATGGTAAGTATACTAATTCGATTTAATATTATTTTTTAATGTCCTGACGAGTGAGGTCCTTTCTGATTGAAATAAATTATCATGTGACTCCAATAAACCCCTTTCTTCTACTCTACCTCTGTCCTTGACAGTTGTCTTACCCTAAAATCAAATCTCTCTCTGTCATCCAATTATTTTAACAATTTGACCTTTGTTTTAGAGACTCTTCTGGTGACCAATGCTATTCAAACTAAACTATTACACTATTCTTCTATTCATTTAATGGAAATAAAGAATGAAAAAAAATATTAGGTGATATAGTTTAATAAGAGTTATGAGTAATCTGAAAGCACACAAAAGAATGAAGAATACCGTTGGTTATGTGCCTCACTCGGTGCATTAAAGCTTTATGTTGATAGTTGATCATAAATAAAAAGATTCAAAACTCTAAATTATTTAAAACCCAACACACATTAGTTTTATGAATAAAACCTCAACACTTGATGAACAAATGAATACACATCGTAAGTGTGCATCATCCAACTTGTAGAATAAACCAAAAAATAAACATTTGTTGTGAATTGCCTGTCAATGTTACTATGTTAGGTCAAGTTCTGCCAACTTTACACACACCTTTGAGTGAAGTTTGCCAAGTTGCTTTTCTCTAAAAATTAACCACATCCCTATGCAAGGGCCATTCTCAACATTTAGGTTTTGAATAATATATGTAAATCACAGGAAAAATGTAAATTAAGGATAAAATATTAATTACACCATTCAAAACAATAAAGTATGAATAGTACGTACTTAAAAGAAATGTTTGTAACTATTGCTGCTTAACAAAGGGGACCATTTCTATTCAATGTCAAGGACCCATATTTTCAATTTCTTCCTACCTAAAACAAAGACTTTCTTCCCATTTTGATAAACCCTAAACTTATGTCCCTGGTCACTGTGCTTTCATTCTTTTGCAGATTACATTCACGGTATGTCAGTATTGCGTATGCTTATTGGACAATGACAAAATTTTCTAAAGATGTTGGTCAATAATGGGGGGCCTAATGACTAAAACTAGTCTTTCTAACTTCTATATTTTATTTAAAGAAAATATAATCGACATGCATTATTTTCTGCTGATTGAAAAGGAATATTGCCTCATGCATGCACAATTTGATAATATTATACTTATCATTGATAGCATCATTACGTTTTGATTAATAACTTTGACTTGAACATACTATCAAAATAAATATATCTATAAAAGGAATCTTTGGGTCATGAAATCGGAAGACCACTATATAATATTTCATGTACACACTTTGGTAATTTTTATGTCATAAGTCTATTCTAGTTAGTTGGATTTACTTAAAACCAAAGAGAAATTTGAATGAATTAATATTGTTGCAAGTTAAAAGATGTGAAGTGCACGCTTATTCGATATCATATTCTCATTTTTGGTACCAACGAATTAAAAGGGGTTCCAAGGAGGCATTGTCCCCTTGATTTGGTCCACGAGACAGGACCCCTAGTAAGGTCCAAGGACAGAGCCAAAAGGAGGGGTTTCAGAGGCACAGGTATAAGGGGTTGAGACCCATGATGAGCAAAAGTTCCTATTTACAAAGTTACTCTCTATCACAAAACATATATTGTTTTAAGTAGTTGTGATTGTTCCCCAACAAAAAAAGTAATTTTCTAGATTATCTTGTTATTTTTATTTTGAGAGTACCATTAAAATATTTTAATCTAAGAGTGTTCATACATGATTGGGAGGGATATCCACTACATTCCTAAACTATAAAACTTAAACATATTATTGACATCTAGATACTAGTTTGTCCCTTGAGGTATAACTGAGTACAAGAAGTTATTGTTACTCTTTATTGTTTAATCATATGGGAGGTAAATAAATGTACCTTACTAATCACGGGAGGATGTCCCATATATCTTTCATGAAACACAAATTGCTTTAACATTATTTTGACAATTTGTAAAGTATTTACTAAAGGGCATAGAAATCAATTGTTTGTACTCATTTTCAAGAACATATAAGTTACCCTACATCTTTTATTTATTGGCTTACCATAAGAACATCGTTGAGCTTTTGACTACTTAACAATGGTAGTTAGGAAGTCAACAATATTTAACAAAAAGTCAACATGATAAAACACATCTCAATACATGTGCCCCCAAGCTGAACGGGAGTAGTAATGTTAAGTATGGACCTAAGAAGGTCAAATCATATAGATGACAACCCTATGGTCAACAAGTTAGCAAACTGATCAATAGTAGGCAACTACTGAAATGTGATACCTCACGAAAACGTTTAAACATACTTGTTTGTCAGTGGCTGCATACAAAATTTCGGGACGAAATTTCTTTGAACTTGGGATAATGTGACACTTCAGGTTTCCCTGCATGTTTTCACTTTTGTGTTATAATTATGTAAATAATCGTGTGAATATAATGAATGGACATTTATGATATAATTGTTGCTTAATGTGTAGACGTGTATATGTATATATATTTGATTTGTGCGACGGATGGGTGCAGCCGCACACTTCTGTTAAATACACACACCCACCTCCGTCTCGTACACCTTCACATGGCCGCACACCTGTTATGGAGTCCAGGCCCAATCTGCAAGCCCATCAGCAACCCTAGTGAAGCTGCACAATGATTTGGACCACACACAATACATGTGTGCGGTATCTTTTGCCCTTACTATTTATATTTATGAGCTGCCACATTCAGGGAATGTTTCCCAATCCATTTTGACAGCGGCAATCCCAAAATATTCTCTCTCTCTCTCTCTTACCTACTTTCTCTCTCTAAAAACCCTAAATAAAAACACACCAAATCTTGTCCTTCTTCTTTGGATTTGACGGCAACATCACTATCCCTCGACGGTAGTCGGTGATTAACATCCGAGAGCTTTATTTCTTCTTCTATTTTGCACAATTTTCACTCTCGTTTAACCGATTAGTATTACCACCTTCATACTTGATGATAATACATGATAAAGGTGCATGTTTGGTTGATAATTCGTATAATAAATGACTGTACATGATTGATAACTGTTTCGGTATAATATTTTGAATATTTGTTTGGATATCATGAAATGTGATGATCTTAAGTGATGAATCAGTTAGTTGAATAATGAAAAACGGGTTTAAATATGGTTGAATGTTGCAATGCATGCCTTGATGATGATGGCTGGAAATCAGTTTATGATATTTGTTCTTTTATGATTTTGATAAAGTTTATAAAGATAAGCCTAGATCTATACTTGATTGATGATGATTGTTAAGAGATGGTTCTGCTAATACCGTTGATAGATTAGAAGGATAAATGGAAGAAATGTGGATGAATATGATGAAACATGTTTGAACGTGTGCTTCAATGTATGATGAAATGAAAGTTCTATTGAGTGATTAATGACTGAAAAGAAACATGGGACTATTATGAGAAATTGTTGTATAATTGTGAGAATGATTGTCTGGTGGTGTTATAATAGAAATGTCGTTTTAATCGGTGCCCTTGATCTATCTGAATTGATAAATCTGGATATTTCCTATTGTTTGAAGTGATACCGCACACTAGTTAGAAGGTACAACCTGCCAAGCACATCGTACACCCGGGTTTAAGCTAAACCGCACACCCTTGGGACCGTACACTCTAGTGTACAAGCTGTTACTGCATAGAGTACAAGGGTGTTAAGCGGACTGTACACTATTTGGAACGCACGATTCTCGTATAACCCGGTAAAGCACATAGTACAACTGATTTCTGCATGACCAACACAGTGCCTAGAAACCGCACACTAGGCCGTGGGCTACACACTCTCCTTTGGGCTATTAACTTATTGGGCTGATAGGATCGTATAATACTGGACCACACATTCAAAATCCATGTTGCACACTCATGTTTTTGGTCGTGTGATCATTGGGCCGCACACCTAGACTACTTGCACTGGATCATCCTTGTCACTGTTCACAGACATGAGATTGTGTTGCATTTTTTATGCATGGCCCGTATGTTTATTAGGTAATACGTGATACTTATGTGCTACGTGTTAAATTAGTGTATAAGTAATGTTACTTGAGTATGAACCTAATCTCGACTTGGTAACCATAATAGGGCGTGGTTGACCAAACTTTAAAACAAGTAAACTATCTGCCGAGCAAACCAAGGTGAGTTTACACACACTAATAGCATGCGTCCCTGGGGGACACGGACTACTATCCTTGGGACGGACAAACTACTATCCTTGGGAAGGATACTTTTAAACTACTATTCCTGGGGGGAATACGGTTGAATACTATTTATAGATCATGTCTTAGCAAAACTAAACGAATTAATCGTCGAGGGTGAATGGGATATTAGTTGATAGCGCTATTAGGTTTGACAAACCTCATACCGTGACCGAGGGATCGGGCGTGAACTATTATGCCTTGTGTAAGTCCACCTGGAGGATCGAGTCAAACCTTATCCTTGTTTTCTGACAAACCCGAGAGTACGGAATCCAAACGGGTTGTTAAACCAAGCGTAGAACACGTAATACACAAACAAGATTCAACGATTAACACTTAATGTATTAATACGTATCAGTTATAATACAATGTTTACAAAAGACTCTATGTAAACTCTTAGTGTGTGTGTGGTCTCTCAAATGTGTTCCACTGTGTTCTGCTATGTTTGCCTTCTGTCTGCTGAGTATTTATACTGCAGGTCGACGAAAGACCTGCGGTCCACGAAAGACTTAGATGAAGAACCATTGTCCACGAAGAATGTGGTTCTTCGTTGACTAGCCTCCGATGAACAACCCAGATTCTTCGTCACTATCATTTATGACGAAGAAGGTTTTTCTTCATGAGGTTTTTCGTGAATGTGGCATCCCACGAAGAACTAGTTCTTCATGGAGAAGCTGCAACTTGCAGACAAACATACATCAAACAGCAAACATATACAAACAAACAGAAACATGCTTTCTGCACACACGTAGTTGCATTTACATCATTCATTACAAAGTAAACAACATACCGAGTCAAGATAGTAGGATATCTTGACTTCGGCCTTCACTTAGTAACCGAGTCGAACCGGAACGAGCCGTATCCACACATAATATGCATCAACAAACTCCCCCTTGGATGCTGCTCGGGGAGGTTCGTCACATCCTTCATCAACTTGTACCACAAGAGCCTGGTTGTTGTTTGATGCTCCTGCTTGATGAGGATTGTTCACATGCATTATCGTACGCTCGTTATTCCTGTTTTGATTCTGATTCTACTGGTTGCCTTGATTCCTGAACGGATTCTGGTTCCCATGCTGAGCTGGCTTTGCACATTCTCTCTTGAAGTGACCTCTTTCACCACAATTAAAGCACTTGACTGATTGCTTATCGAACTCATACTTGGTGTCTTTCTTGCTTTCCAAGCTGGTTCTACCAGTCCTTTCCATGAAGTCTTTAGCTCGCCTAACCACACTAGCAAAAGCCCATTTGATGTCCATCATATCCATTTCCTCCTTATCAATCTGCTGATAATCTTCCTGCGTCAGATTGATGTTCCCAATCTGCCCTGCTACCAACCCACAGTATGCGCTCACCAAAGTGTTCAGCAGCTCCATATGTTCTTTAGCTACTTCAATACTTACTTTCAAGAAACTTGAAGTGTCGAGCCGAACTGTATTTGGATTAGATGACTGACTAGCAGATGAAGTGCTTCCATAACAAGCTTGTTGTGGAAATGGAGTGGATTTCCGTACATATCTCTTGCTCCAGTAGATTGATGGCGTTGCTTTGAGACTTCTGGTTGTGGATTTCCATATATGTCAGTACTTGAGACAAAAGCCGTTTGTAGCTGAGCATGTGGAGCAGGTCTTGCAATAGTGCTAGAACCTCCACAGTTACCATAATACATATCAGGATTTTGTTGCACTGGAATCCGTTTCGCCTTCCTGATTTCTTCTTGATCTTTGTTCTCAGAAGCTGAACGAAATCATTGATGTTGGTCGTAGCCAAGGTGCCGTTATACTTTAGAATTTCCAAGAAATCATTCCACTGAACTGGCAATGAGTCAGAAAACTTGATGACAACCTCTTCTGGAGTTGCTACTACCCCATCAATTCAGTCAACAAGTGATAAAATCGACTTGTCTAATCTCCCAAAGATTCTCTTTCCATACATGTGAAGCCATCAAACTCCTTCTTGAGTAGATCATGTCGCAATTTGCGTGACGCTTCACTTCGTAGACCTCTCGTCTTCAATGCATCCCATAACCGCTTTGACGTCTTGAAGCTGACAAACTGATGATATATATCCTTGTTCAACGCTTGAGTTAGAATAGAAAATGCTTTCTTTTCCAAATCATATTTCTTCTTCTCGTCTGCTGTAAGATCTGCAAATCAGTTGAAGCGGCAACATCAATTGTTTGATCGAAATCTGTAGTAAAACATAACCACAATTCCGTGTTTTGCCCAAGAATATACGTATGGAATCTGTCGTCCCATCCAGGATTGTCATTCATGTGCATTAGCTTCGGTGGGCGATTATTGCTTCCGGTTTCATTTTCTCTTAAAAGTATACTTTGAATACTTTGATTTTGATTTGAAACGAACGCCCATTGACTTGTCGAAACAAGACTCGCTTGAGATGGAACTGACGAAGAAGAGGGTGCGAGAGGTTCGGCCCATGATGGAGATAAACCCTTGCTCGTATACTTGCTCTCCGTATTAGATGGAATACCCCACCAGTCTGAACTCATTTTAGATGTATGTTGAAGAAAACCTGATTACAAACTCCAAACAAACTATTAACAATGAATTATCAACCTTTTGTTAACAACTGTAAGAGAGACCCACGAAAGACTATGTTCTTTGCAAAAGACTCAAACTGACGAAGAAGGGTTTTTCGTAAATGACCAAATGACGAAACACTAAGGTTTTTCGTGAAAGACAAAACCACGAAGAATTAGGTTCTTCGTATAAGATAACTCCACGAAACGCTTAATTTTTCGTCTAACCCAAACCATACGAAAAACTGGTTTTTCATCTAAAACAATAACCAACGAAGAAGGTTTTTCGTTGACTTTAAATCACAGACAGAGAAGATATTTTCAACAAAATCAAACCTTATCCTCTGACACAGAAGATTCGTATGGCCAACTTTGTCAAACACACATACTTTTCAGACAATAACTATCATTTGAAAACCATGTTTTTTCAAACAATAATATAATAACAATCAACTTCAATAATGCAAACAAACTCAAACCCAAAAATATTGAAGAAAACACAAGAACTCTGATGAGTTGTTGGTGCACTTGTGTCTGTACTTTGTCTGTATTCGGTCTGTATAAAAACGATGTCCTAAGTCAGTCTGTAAGTTGATCAAGTAAACTATCCTCCTAGTTTGACTTGGACAACATGATGTTTGTCTGGATCGAAGGATAGCCTCGAAGGATACGCATCATCCTTCGAGGTGCTCGAAAGATATGGTTCGACCATTAGACATCGAAGGATGATCCTTCGATGTCCATGCTGATCGTTCGAGTTCCGTGTCATCGATAGATGATCCTTCGGACCATCTATCAATCCTTCGACCAAGACCTGCTATGTATGGGTATAAATACCCATGCAGTGTGTTAGTGTGAAAAAGATGCACATTTGGAGAGTTAGAGAAACTCTGCTGAAAAACACACACACACACACTTTAGAGAGTTTGCAAACAAGATTGTAAACATTGTGCTTGTAACCGTAAACCTTCATACGTATTAATACAGTGGTGTTAATCGGTGAACTTTGTGTGTTCTTGTGTTTGTTCTTGCATCATCCCGGTTTGCCTACTAGCTTGGATTCCGCACTCGCTAGTGGGTTAGTATAACAAGGTTTAGGTTGTTCTCGATCCTCCGAGAAAAGGGACCTACAAGTGGTATCAGAGCCTCGCTCTTTACCTTGTTTAAAACCGGGTTGTTCGAGTTCTTGGTGTGTTTGGACACTTGGTTTAGCACCCGTTTTTGGTAGTTTTCTGCATAAAAACGCGTTCTAAACCTATCGGGAGTGTTCGGGGTCGATTTGGGTAACATAAAAATCGTGTTTGTGAAACCTTGATTTTTCCGGCCATATCTCCGGTGTGTTTCCGGTGACCAGTTCTTGAAGATAAGGTTGCTTATTTTGGCAAAAATTTTTGAAAGTCAATTGTTTGGTGAAAAGTTGTTGCAGAACCATCCTTTCTGCCGAAAGTTGGTACATCAACACATCACCTTTTCCACCAACCTGTCCTTTTGTGTCAGTGTGTCAGTAAGCTTTCGAAGGATATCTTTCGATTTCGAAAGATCATCTTTCGATTGGAGACAGCTCGAAAGATTAGCATCCTTCGAGTAGTCTTTCGAAGTCTGAGAAGTATCCTTCGTCGTTGGAATCTTTTCGAAAGATAGTGTCCGAAAGATAAGGACTCATCTCGAAAGATAAGGATCTTTCATTGTGAATCCTTCGAGATCAGAATTCGAAAGATAAGATCTTTCGAACTGTGAATCTTTCGTGATAATCAGTCGAAAGATAAGGATCTTTCATTGAGAATCTTTCGAAGACTTTGCTCGAAACTCAACAGTAATCTTTCGATCACTGTTGATCCTTCGAACAAGTCTTGATCTTTCGATCAGATTATATCTTTCAATTGTTGTCTGTTTGTTGTTAACAGTTTGTGGTGTGTAGGTTATTTGTTAATTTTTGATCAAAATGAGTTGCACAAGTCCTTGGGATTGGAGTACGGATCCACAACCAGATCTAAAACAGATGTCGATGGCTGAATATATGACGAGTGCCATACCTAAACAACAACAGTCAATAAGTTCATGTCAATGGGCTTTGGTATCCAATCAAAGTCAAAGTCTTCAAAATCTTCTGATTAGTGAGAGTGAAACAGGCAGTAACAATCGTCCACCAAAGCTGAACCACATGAATGATTTTCCGTCATGGAAAGGCCGCTTTCACACATATGTTCAAGGACAAAGCACCGACCTTTGGATGTGTTTTGTCAATGCATTCAATGAAAGTCTTGAAAGTAGAGCATCCACTTCAGAAGGCTACGCAAACATGCTTGAAAATGACAAGAAGGCTTATGAATTGGAGAAAAAGGCCTATGCCACACTTACTCAAGCACTCAACAAAGACATCTACCATCAGTTTTCATATTGCAAGACCACGAAAGCATTGTGGGATGCCTTAGTTGCTAGAGGAGAAGGCAATGCAGCTGCTCGAAAATCTCGGCATGATTTGTTGAAGAAAGAATTTGAATCCTTTCAGTTTTTAGAAAACGAGACTCTGAATGATATGACCACACGTTTCTATCATTTGATTAGTGAAATGTGTGCTTATGGGGTGGCAGCTACTCAACAAGACATGGTGAATAGGTTTGCTGACGCCCTACCCCCAAAATGGAGTTCGTTTATTGAGTTGTTGAAGCATACTAAAGCTCTAGATGAGATTAACATCTATGAGTTCATTCAGAAGCTGGAACATAAAAATGATGAAGAAATTAGGAAAGCAAGGCGTGCTCCAGCTCCTCAGAATACAGAAATGTATTTGCCTGGTTTTGGTCCTTCAGCTAGTTCTAGTTCTGTTCAGCAACCGAAGCTTCAAACTGCTTTTGTGTCCAATACGAGTTCCTTTCCATTTCCTCAATCAACAGCTGCTCCACCACAACCTCAATTCGATCCGAGGTCTTACATTCCTGTTCCAACACAGCCACAACCACAACCTCAACAACAACAACAGCAAGCTCACTATACAAGCAATCCTCAACCTCAACCCCAAAGTCATCACACAATCCGAGTCGACAACTCAAATCTTTCACACCTTAGCATTGAAGTTGCTAAGGAACATATGGAGATTATCAACACCATGGTCAGTGCATACTGTGGGTTGGTAGCTGGTCAGCTTGGAAACATCAACATGACCAATGAAGATTATGATCAGATCGACAAGGAAGAAATGGAGTTGATGGATATTAAATGGGCTTTTGCTAGTGCGGTTAGAAGGGCAAAAGATTTCATGGCACGAACTGGAAGAACTTCGTTGGAAGGAAAGAAAAACACGAAGTATGGGTTTGATATTAATGCCGTCACGTGCTTTAACTGTGGCGAGAAAGGGCACTTTAAACGTGAGTGCACTCGACCAACAAAACACGGCAATCACAACCCGTTCAGAAACCAGACTAATGCGAATGCCCAACAAGAAAACCGTGAAAGGAGGATGGTGGCAGTGAACAACAATCAGGGACAGCCTGGAATTACCAATCACAATCGGGCTTTGGCTGTTCAAGCTGATGAAGGATGTGACTGGTCAGTGCAGTTTGGTGAAGGTGATCAAGGAAGTGGAACTGCATTGTATGCTAAAGTTATCGAGCAGGTTCATAAAGAAGAATCTTCTGGGAGCGATGACAGTTCTGGTTATTCGGGCAGTTCGGATGAAGAAGGCTCTGTTTCTGGGGATAATCACTCAGAGCCTGATGAGGAGGAAGAAGGTGAAGATATTCAGGATCTTCTGAATGAAGCTGATGAGCTTAAATGTCAGAAATCAATTCTGATTAGGAAGGCTGCTGCTACATCAATGGAAATGGAAAAGCTATTCTCTGAAGATGGAGCTTTTTCTTTTCAAACTGCCTTTATGGCAAATGGTTCAGCCTCTACTAGTCAGGTAACTTCTGAACCTCCTGCTCCTAGTATTTGTAAATCATGTGCAGATATGAAGCTTGAATCAGAAACGCTTCATAGTCATAATCAGAATTTGGTTATTGAACTGTCAAAATGCCAAGAGGCAAACATGGCTTTAACCCGGAATGAAAAAGAATTTAAATCTGTAATAGAAACATTAAAGAAAAATGTGTCCGAGGTTAACAAAGTAGTTTACCACAAACAAGTAAGTATAAACGAATACATTAATCTTGTGGAAGAAACTAAGAAGCAATTAGCCATTGCCCAATGCAAGCATGATGCGATCAAACAGAAATTGGATAGTTATTCTAACTCCCGATTTGTGCTTGATCACATCATAGACGTTCAACAACTGAAAGGTAACGTGAAAGGTGTAGGGTATAAGGCGTGTCCACCCCCTTTGATGGACAACTATACCAAGATGCCCGATGAAGAGGAAATGCCCCGGTATGAACCCAGTGTGCCTTTGAACTTTGAGGAATTTTCTACTGGCTTAGGGTTCAAACCGGAGAATTCTGAAAATACATCCACAGAGCAACAGGAAGCTTCAACATCCATGAAACAAAGTCCTCCAATCATCGAGGACTGTGAGTCATCGGATGATGAATCAGAAGTGGATGTGAGTGAACAGGATAACTCACTTAACAAGATGAAAGGAGTTGTCATTCCCATTGAGAATCACATCCTTTGTGATCCTGATACTCCTGATGTTCCATCTGTTAAGGAGCAAGTGATTGATCCTGTCAAGGTTGATGAGACAGGTGTGTCTACTGTTAAAAGCAGTAATGTGTTGTACACTTTGGTTGGAGATAATAAAATCTACTCAGATCATGTTTTTCCAATTAAAAATGTAAATAAATCTTTGATTGACAAAGTCTTTGAAGACAATACAAACAAATTTTTGGGAAAAACACTTCCGGGAATTGTGGTAACACAATGTGATCCAATTCCTAAGGCTGAGATTAGGAAACAATTTGGTAATCAAAAATCTCCAACCACTCGACAACCTACTGCTTCTAAAGGTAAACAACCTCAACGAGCTCCAAAGCCAAAGGCTAAAGTTGAATCAAAAGGAGCTCGTTACATGAAGAAAGGAAAAGATGTTAAATTTGTAGCATCAAAAGGTACTGATAAAATTGAGACTTTTGAAAACAAATCAAACAATGATTTTGTGCAACAAGTCAAAATTTTGAAACGAAACAGTGATAACAATTACACCCAACACACAAACGGGTGTGATGAAAGAGCAAGTACCTCAGGTTCTACAAGTTCAACATCTGGTAGTCGATCAAGTTCTCCTAAGTCTGTTGAAAGGAGAACTTGTTTCAAATGTGGAGAAATTGGGCACATTATCAGAAATTGCCCAAATGCTCCAAAGAAGAAGTTGGTTGAAAAGGCTCCACCTGAAGCAGTTCACCCTCAACGTCGGTCAGTTTCACCTAAACAAGATAAACGAACTGTAAAAGAACAAGAAACTAAACAACGATGTAAGAACATAAAAACTGTTGAAAAAGCTTTAAAATCTGAAGTTAAAACAGTTCAAAAGGAACCAAGAGTGTCACAACCTGTAAAACCAGAATCTTCAAAAACTGGTAGGCAAAGACAAACTTGGTTACCTAAGTCGGGTGACAATTCAGGGGGAGCAGTTGTTCTTGAAAACCATCAAGAGATAGAGCTTACGTATCGTGATGCCAAGGGACGACCCAAGACCACTAAGGCTTGGGTCCCCATTCTCAACTGATGTGTTTATTTGACATGTGCAGGATGTTCTAGGAGGAACTATTAATAGTCATTGGATTGTTGATAGTGGAGCATCCAGGCACATGACTGGCGACTTACGGCTCCTATACGACGTGAGAAATATCAGAGGAGGGTATGTTGCTTTTGCGGGTGATAAAGGCGGGTACATCACTGGAGAAGGAAGTATCTCCAATGGTATCGTGTGCTTTGACAAGATCAATTATGTGAAGCAAATTGATCACAATCTTCTCAGTGTGTCGCAAATCTGCGATAAAAAGTTCTCAGTGATTTTTGATGACGCTGGCTGTTATGTGCTGAAGCCTGGATTCAAAATTCCACAAGAATGGGTTCTCTTATCGGCTCCGAGAGTTAATGATCTTTATATTCTCGACATGAGCCAGGCGATTACAACATCTGCACAAGTTACTTGTTTTGTCTCAAAAGCCACAGAAAAGGAGTCTATATCTTGGCACAGAAGAATGGGACACATTCACTTGAGGAAAATGAACCATTTGGTGAAAAATAATCTTGTGAATGGTGTGCCTGTAAGAAGTTTTCATCTACAAGATATCTGTGTCTCGTGCCAAAAGGGGAAGCAAACGAAGAAGTCTCACCCTTTGAAGAAAATCAACACTGTTAGCATGCCTCTCGAACGTCTTCATATGGACCTTTTTGGACCTATGAAGCACAAGACAACGTTTGGTGATGCTTATTGTTTAGTAGTTACTGATGACTACTCTAGATTTTCTTGGGTATCTTTTATGGCACACAAGAGTGAAACTCCTGGCATCCTCAAGGATCTTCTTACAATGTTAGAAAATCTCTATACGTTGAAAGTGAAAAGGATCCGAAGCGACAATGGAACTGAATTCAAGAATCAAGTTATGGATGAGTTTTGTACTTCTAAAGGCATTCTTCATGAGTACAGTTCTCGTTATACTCCACAACAAAATGGTGTCGCTGAGAGGAAGAATCGAACTATTATTGAAACTGCAAGAACAATGTTAGTAGAGTCGGAACTCCCTATTCAATTCTGGGGAGAAGCTGTATCGGCTGCTTGCTACACGTTGAACAGAGTTCTTACAGTTAAGAGACATGGCAAGACTTGCTTCGAACTCCTTCAGAGAAGGAAACCGGATCTTTCTTACCTTGAACCGTTTGGTGCTCCTTGTACTATGATTGAGCCGGATGGAAAGTTTGGTGCACGAGCTATCGAGGGTTTCTTCCTCGGATATGCTACTCCGAATTTTCGTGTTTGGAATCTAGCTACCAAGAAGATTGAGCTATGGAGCGAAGTTAGGGTTCAAAGGTACACGAGTCCTGTTAGGGCTCCGGGTGATCCGTGGATGTTCGATTATGATGGGCTATTTGACTCCTTCAATCTGCCAACCTTTGACGAAGAATCAGCAGCGGCTCGGATGTTGTTGGAAAGTGACAATGCTGCTGTCTCGCCATTGGTTAGACCTATTGTTGTTGACCCTCAAGCTTCTACGTCTGTCAACAACATGGTTCAAAATGAGGTTTATGAAGATGCTGCTGATTATAATGACTCTTCTGAGGATGATGAATATCATGATGCAGCCGAAGGATCTTCAGCTCCAGCTGCTCCTGTTCAAGGTGCCTCTGGTGATACACCTCATACGCAGAATATAGATACTGCTGAAGGGAATGCATCCACCTCTAACCACATTCCTGGTGTGGAGTTGGTTGTTGATCTTAATCTGAATAATTTGGGTATCAATGCTCGTGTGCCGGATAATCCTGAAATGAGGATTCACGATACCCATCCACAGCAGAATATCATAGGAGATGTCCATCGCGGTGTGCAGACGCGTAATCAGCTGAGAAACAACCGGAATGCTGGTTTGTATTCAGCTATAAGAGAATCTGGTCAACAAAATGACTGGTCCTTCGCGTGTTACGTGTCACAAGAAGAACCAAAGTCGTGGAAAGAAGCATTGAAAGACAGTGCTTGGGTTGAAGCCATGCGGGAAGAATTACAGCAATTTCACAAGCTTGGTGTTTGGAAGCTTGTTGAAAAACCTGAGAACTACAAGAAGATTGGCACTCGATGGGTCTTCAAATGCAAGAAAGACGACCGTGGAGTGGTTATTCGAAACAAAGCTCGTTTAGTCGTTCAAGGTTTTCGTCAGATAGAGGGGATCGACTACAACGAAGTCTATGCACCAGTTGCACGTCTGGAAGCTATTCGGATCTTTCTGGCTTATGCCTCATTCAAAGGATTCAAGGTTTACCAGATGGACGTCAAAAGTGCATTTCTACATGGTGTGGTTGAAGAAGAGGTATATGTCGAACAGCCTCCAGGTTTTGAAGATCCTGTTCATCCCGATCGGGTTTGGTTGCTCAACAAAGCTCTCTATGGTCTTCATCAAGCGCCACGAGCTTGGTATGCAACCTTATCTACATATCTGCTGGAGAACGGTTTTCGAAGAGGTCTTATCGATTGTACTCTCTTCATCAAAGAACAAGATGGAGATCTTCTTCTGGTACAGGTATATGTTGATGATATTATTTTTGGTTCTACTAATGATGTTTTGTGTAGGAATTTCGAGCGCATCATGCAGGATAAATTCGAGATGAGTGCTATGGGAGAAATGAATTTCTTTTTGGGCCTACAAGTGCAACAAACGGAGTCTGGGATATTCATCCATCAGACTAAATATGTTGGAGACATCTTGAGCCGGTTCCAGATGTCCGATGCAACGCCCATTGGTACCCCATTGCCAACTAATCACGGAATTACTCCTGACTTGAAGGGTGAACCTGTTAGCCCTTCATACTATCGCGCTATGATCGGATCTCTTATGTACCTCACAGCATCAAGGCCAGACATAATGTACCCAACATGCCTGCTTGCCAGATATCAAGTTAACCCGAAGGCCTCACATCTTGCTGCTGTTAAAAGGATTTTTCGTTATTTGAAGGCGTACCCTGACACCGGTCTGTGGTACCCTAGGGATAATAACTTTGAATTGGTAGCTTTCAGTGATTCTGACTTTGGCGGATGCAAAATCGACGGTAAATCCACAACGGCTGGATGTCAGTTCTTAGGAAATCGCCTAGTCACATGGCAGTGCAAGAAGCAGATGTGTGTAGCTACATCAACATGTGAAGCTGAATACATTGCTGCCTCAAGTTGTTGCTCCCAAGTTCTTTGGATTCAACAACAGATGCGGGACTACGGTTTTGAATTCCTAACTACTCCTATTTACGTTGATAATTCTGCTGCTTTAGATATCACTAGAAATCCTGTGCAGCACTCAAAGACCAAACACATCGAAATCAAATATCACTTCATACGTGATTGCTTTGAGAAAAGGCTAATCGATGTTGTTAAGGTCCACACCGATGACCAACGTGCCGACTTATTTACCAAAGCTTTTGACAAATCTAGATTTGACTTCTTATTATTGGTAAATGGCATTAAGGTCAAGCAAGAGTAAACCAACATCGGAAAATCATTTTTGTAAATATCTTTGTGTGTTTTTTTAAATTTATCTTAGTTTATTGATTTTAGGGGGAGTAAATCCAAAAAAAAAAAAAAAAAAAAAAAAAAATCAGAAAATCCAAAAACATCGAAAAATTTCAAAAACACAAAAACAATAGAAAAACAAAAATGAGTTTCCTGGCGAGCAAAAGAGAAAATGATAGTACATCAGTGGTCTATCCAAACCTCTTTAAACCTTAAATGCAAAACGATAAGCAGCTCTATATAAGATGTATCGGTAGGCTCACAATCATTTTAAAGTGTGCAGGATGATATAAATCTTAATCGACTGAAGACCAGGTGGGAACCATTCATTGGCATATGGTCTTAGTACCGAAATTTCGTTTGATAGATTGCCGAGGTTCTGAGATATTCGGTCTTTATGCTGCTTATCATCTGGGTATCATGGTTGTATCTTTTACCGAAAAATAACGGGGACGCAAGTCTAGATCTTCCATGATACTATACATACGTGTACATATTGCATACTGCATTCGACCTCAATAAGTGATAAACAATCACATGTCCATATTAAATAAGTGATAAAAATATCACATTTATCCGGGTGTCAAGTTCGTCTCTCTGCTGTACGGAAGTACTGACCTGTTCACGGACTTGCACCTGTGCCCTCATGCATACGAAAATCAAGTTCCTCATCAATAAGTGATTATATCACAAAGGGCTTGTTTTCAATCAAAATAAGTGAGTATCTCACAATTTATACGGTCAAACAGATGATAATCGGTATACTCACCGGTAAGATGAACTCTCGTGCATACCTTGATACGGGAATGTGTCGTGATGTGGATGAACACCGGTCGGTAAGTATAAATCATACATTAACGTATCCTCTAAACATGATTACATCTGATAAGCTGAGCTTAAGTGGACAACAATACCGATAATTGTTATAGGATGTTTATCTTAATGTTAATTAACTGAACAACAAAAGTGTTTTGGCATGACCGTACACTGATATGATTCTCTTACCCTCGAAACTCGCAAAAAGAATGTTTGTATATATTTATTTACTGCTTAACTTTTATTGTCTTCTTTTAAACAGTTTCGTCGTTTGGTGCATATCAGCACGACATTAGCGGTGATGTCGTTTGATAACACTCAAAGGATTTTAAATTGTTGTCTTTTACTTTCAAAAATACCAAAAAGATTTTAGGTGTGTTTTAATATAAACTTTATAAAAGCCAAAAAGATTTTCTTTCTACTTTATTTTCGATCGTACGATGTTGGTGCTCGAGTCTTCGTTACCTGAAACCTGAACGAAAACCAAACTGACTAAATCTTCATGAACGGTCGAAATTTGCATGTTTTGAAAGTTAAAGACTTAAATTGACAAATTTATTAAACTTTCAAACTGTCGGACGGTGTTTGATTATGACATGGTCATTCGTGTGTCTCTTGGTTATACTAACTATTCCAAGCAGTTGTTCTCATTACGCGTTTAGATTTCTTGCATGTGCAGATTCTAAAGGCTGGGAGAACATGGTCGATGACAAGCTTTGGAATGAAGACACGACGAGAAGGCGCTCAACTGATAAAGATGATCGAGTAGCCGCTGACCATCCTCAACACCACAAGGATCTCACTTCATAAAGTTAAAGTCCATTCACGAGCATAACTCAAGGGGGAGCTTATGTTAAGGGGGAGTTTGTCAACACACTTCCTACACAATACGGGTAGTTTGTTGATACACTCTCTGCTTTCAAGACGTGAAGACTTTGAAGATCCTCCGACTATGAAGACTTAAAAGGACATCAGAGTTTTGGAAACTCGAAGACCAAAGACCGTCGAAGTTCAAGACAGGTCTACATCTATAGAAGATCAAGACAAGATCAAGACAAAGCTACAGCCAAGGGGGAGTTTGTTGGTGCACTTGTGTCTGTACTTTGTCTGTATTCGGTCTGTATAAAAACGATGTCCTAAGTCAGTCTGTAAGTTGACCAAGTAAACTATCCTCCTAGTTTGACTTGGACAACATGATGTTTGTCTGGATCGAAGGATAGCCTCGAAGGATACGCATCATCCTTCGAGGTGCTCGAAAGATATGGTTCGACCATTAGACATCGAAGGATGATCCTTCGATGTCCATGCTGATCGTTCGAGTTCCGTGTCATCGATAGATGATCCTTCGGACCATTTATCAATCCTTCGACCAAGACCTGCTATGTATGGGTATAAATACCCATGCAGTGTGTTAGTGTGAAAAAGATGCACATTTGGAGAGTTAGAGAAACTCTGCTGAAAAACACACACACACACACTTTAGAGAGTTTGCAAACAAGATTGTAAACATTGTGCTTGTAACCGTAAACCTTCATACGTATTAATACAGTGGTGTTAATCGGTGAACTTTGTGTGTTCTTGTGTTTGTTCTTGCATCATCCCGGTTTGCCTACTAGCTTGGATTCCGCACTCGCTAGTGGGTTAGTATAACAAGGTTTAGGTTGTTCTCGATCCTCCGAGAAAAGGGACCTACATGAGTTTATGATGTTTCCGAACAATATATTCACCGGAATAATTTCCGAACACAAATTTTGCACAAAGTTTCAATAAAAACCATATCCTAACATGTATGCATGAGATTTAACAAGGTTTTTACTAAAACAAACAACAAATCAACAAGATTTTCAAGATTTTAAACCTGTTTTCCAGAAAAATATGATTTCAAATGCTCAAACTCAAGAACATTTCTAGAAAAACACATGAAAATCTTTCAAACACATAAGATAACAACTTGGTTTTAACAAGGAAAAGAGCCAATGCTCTGATACCAATTGTAAGTCCACCCAGAGGATCAAGTCAAACCTTATCCTTGTTTTCCGACAAACCCGAGAGTGCAGAATCCAAACGGGTTGTTAAACCAAGCGTAGAACACGTAATACACAAACAAGATTCAACGATTAACACTCAGTGTATTAATACGTATCAGTTACAATACAATGTTTACAAGAGACTCTATGTAAACTCTCAGTGTGTGTGTGTTCTCTCAAATGTGTTCCACTGTGTTCTGCTATGTTTTCCTTCTGTCTGCTGAGTATTTATACTGCAGGTCGACGAAAGACCTGTAGTCCATGAAAGACTTAGACGAAGAACCATTGTCCATGAAGAATGTGGTTCATCGTTGACTAGCCTCCGACGAACAACCCAGGTTCTTCGTCACTATCATTTATGACGAAGAAGGTTTTTCTTCATGAGGTTTTTCGTGAATGTGGCATCCCGCGAAGAACTAGTTGTTCATGGAGAAGCTGCAACTTGCAGAAAAACAGACATCAAACAGCAAACATATACAAACAAATAGAAACATGCATACTGTACACACGCAGTTGCATTTACATCATTCATTACAAAGTAAACAACATACCGAGTCAAGATAGGAGGATATCTTGACTTCGGCCTTCACTTCGTAACCGAGTCAAACCGGAACGAGCCGTATCCACACATAATATGCATCAACACCTTGCAACTTGGTCAATCATGACAGACATTGACTTGGGGCACAACAACTTGACAGTCACCAGTAGTCGGTATCATACAGTTTAGTAGCTTACAGATGGGGTAGCTCCCCATAACATGATTATAAATAAACAATTGAACAACTTACATTTTTAGAACTAAAACTGGACAACTTGTGAACTCGCCAACTTTATGTTGATACCCTACTTCATGCTTTGCAGGTACTTAGTGATAGCAGGAGCTTGCAGCGGGTAGTGTAGTGGTCGCATGAAACCGTGTTGGGTTTCCTATTAATAAATTATGAACTCTAAACTGATGTTTTAAACTGTTTAACTTTTGCTTCTGATATTTACTTTAATTACTGCTTTTAAACTGTGAACTTTAGATTTGAGTCACTGATCGTATTTGTTGTGATGAAAACTATTTAATTATTGTATTGTTTAATATGATTGGTGGCTTGATCCTGATCAGTCATACACCTCGCGGTGGTACTCCGCAAGTGGAAATTGAGGGTGTGACATGAAACCTGTGAGATTGATTCGTTATCATATCTACCAAATATGTATTACCAATGTTGCCGCACCATATTAAGGTAGACTTGCTAGATGAATGTGCAACTCATGTAGTAGAAAGCCTAACATCGATACAACCAGCCACTTAAAATTAAAATAGGTGTGTATAGTGACACTAGAATATCTATGAGTCATCCATCTATGTGTAATGTTACCCTTAAGGTACTTAAGAATACGCTTAAGAAGTGATGATAAGTAGGTCTCTAAAATAACTTTTAAACCTTATAGAATACATATGCAAACTCTAGACAAGTAAGGATAAGATACTCTAGATCATTAGTAGTACTCTATTAAACTACGAGAGGCATACTAGAGTAGTAAGAGAGTTGATGTCTATGTAAAGTCAAAGTATACAATGGATGAATTTTACTAAGACCATTTTGTCGTAAAAGATCATGTAAGTATTGATCTTAAGAAAGATGCAGAGTATCAATGGAGAAAGTAGCATGTACCCCTAATAAATAATTTTACTAACTCAAGTTCCTGAGCGCAAACTACAAATGTAAGAAACCGACAAGATATGTCACGAAAGTCTAAAAACGCTTGGTTATAAGGATATAATCAACATATCTACTACACAACAAATTATAGAATTAAATAATACATAAAAGTGCCTAACCCTAAAAAGAGCTGATCAAGCCAAAACTAAATGATTGATTAATATCAGTTGTTCCTCACCTTAAATAAAGATTCAAGTGAAGGATATAAAAACTAGTCTCCTAATGAAACGGCTAATGAGGACCAAAGAACTGTCGAAAAAAACTATTGTTGAAGACAAAGGCAAAGAACTGCCATAAGGAACTGCTGTTAAGAAACATCTATGATTTTAGACTAAAATTGTTTATTAGGACAATCGTTTTAGCCATATGTAACAATCTTTATATCTATCAATTCTTTGTGTTGATTCACCCTATTTATTCCATTGCATATCTTTGATGAAGTTGTTCTTACTGTGTCAATGATCAAACACGTCCCTCAAATCCTAACACAAAAGGAAAGTACCCTAAACACAATGAGTGCAGCTAAAATGTGATGAGAATAGTGTATATCTCAAAGAAACAAACTCGAGAGGCCTGCTTGTGGCCATATGGTGCTTTCTACAACGAGCGAACATGATGTGGTTAATTAAGTCACTATACAGAAATACAAAGTATAGAAGTGCCTAATATTTCAACCCTTCACATTTGGTAAAACAAACCTCCGAGTGGTTGTTTTGACAACATAGTTAAGTGTCTTAATGTAGCTAATCCTTGTGTCTGATAAAAGCTCTTGACAACTAGCGAGGTTTTATATATACCAATGAACTCACTAGGAGGTCTCTGAATCCTACAATTCCAGTAGCATTCAACAATGTTGGAATGAGTGGGGCTCAGTACCAATCTCATGTACGGTTAGAGTGGAGAGAAGTAATCTTTGCATGCATAGCATCTTAATATATTGGCCATTTTTTAGCTTCAAAAGGTAGTTGGCTTATTGTAAGAATGGAAGATGTATGAAGAATGTGTTTTGGAAAGTGGCTCGAAGGTAGTGGTGGTGTCGATGAGGAGTTTGAGATGGAAATATGTGAATTGAGGGGAAATAAATATGTGAATAGAGGGGGAATAACTGGCATAGGAGAGGAATAAATAAAGAACAATCAAGAGTAAATTTTTATGAAATAATAATAAAGTAGAAAATGTGATAAACTATAATATAAAAATACATTATAATATTTATTAAAAAATAAATAAAAATGCATGAAAATAACTAAAAAAATGGGGCTTAAAAGGTCTTGTCATGTGTTATTGATTTGTTTTAGGTAACATAAAGTCACACAAGGCTATAGAAAGTCATTTTGATGTTAAAGGTATGATGATTAGGATATTGATGACCTTAATGGACCTTGGTATATGTTACCGAGTTGTTTTAGGTTACACCAAGGTTATAACAAGCATTTTGTCCATTTTGTTGTTAGGCACATATATATGATAACAAGTACATTAATTGGTCTTAAATGTGTTAGTGGGTTATTTTAGGTTTTGAGTCACATAAAATCATAGAAAAGTCATTTTGATGCTAAATTACATGTTTATAAATGTTAGTATACTATTATGCAATCTAGTGATCTATTATTGATTTGGTGTAGGTTTTACAATGTCACACCCTCAAATTCTACTTGCAAGGTTTTACTGCGAAGCGCGTGACAAACCAGGATCCAAGACACTAGTCATATAGAACGACCTCTATATGAGTAAAAATATGTTTTTCAAACCAAAGTAAGTTGCGGAAGCCTAAAGTAAATGTAATGTAAAACAGTGCGTCAAAATAAACGCCCAAAAACCAACATAAGTAAATGTATGAACGCAAACACTAAAAATTGTTTTAAATGTCATGTTGTGCTCCTAGTGAGCTGAGAAAGACATGCAAGAACAAGTGTCAACATATAATGATGAAGGAGTTCACATGTTTGGTTCACAGATATAAAACAATTCATTGTTTCAGTTGTTTATAGTTTATAGAAGTGATTAGCAGTTTCTTGTTATATTTGCACGTAGCTAACGTAGACGTTATCTCACTAAACGTTCGTAACCGAAGCTCACTATTTATGCTTTGTTGCCTTTGAGAGGTCTATCATTGACCATGATGATGTGATAGGCAAATTTAACACCCGTTCGACCATTACCGGTCGATTTAGCGCGACTAACTCTGGTGGGGCTTGTCGGGCCAAATAAAACTACTCGAAATTTTCTCGCTATAATCCAATACTAACGGTCCTAGATGAAGGAGTTCCTGTGATAGTGTGCATTTTCGTGACCATAACTAATATAACAAAAACTCTAACACTGGGGACGTTACTTTACTGTAACGTAAGACACTACTTTACCGTAATGTAATACATGATTTCTCCCTCTGTGTTTTGTAAAAGTTAAAAGAGTAGGGGCTGTGAACTCACCTTTGATTTGCTCGGCTAGAAATAAAGTGACTAGCGGTAGGTGTGGTCAACCACGTCTTGATATGGTTACCGTTTTAGTGTTAGTTATCATTAACGTAAGTCACTTGAATTCTACACGTATACTAACACATAATATGGAAACACGTTGACACTTAGTTATCCGTTCGTGCGAGTATGTGCATGTGTACACCTTCTATCGTGAAACATGTTCAATGATGTGGGTTTAGGTATTAAAAGATGATTAACACCTAGTTGTAGCAAGTTAACACATATATAACATGAATATCAAGTTTCAGCATTTGGTGCTCAACGTCCGTAGTTGAGCCATTTTTGGGTTTTTTGTTTAAAATAGTAAAAGGACTAGAAAAATTACAAATAATTTATGAGACATGTAAACTAGTCCGTATTGATATATATATTTTTCTTAAGGTCTAGATGATCATAGGAAAATCACTAAAATTCATATAACACATAAAGGGAAATTTCGTCACACTTCGTCGATAGTTAACAATGTATTTTATATAAAAATCTATGTCGATCGATTGATGACATTCAAGTTGGAGAATATTGTAACCTCATAGAACTATCTACTGTAAAAATTTCAAATATTTACTCCAACGATAGACTAAGTTATGACTCTCATAACAGGATGTAATTTCTGCAGAAAAACGCAGCCTGCACATGTGTTTCCGTTTTAATCTTTTGAATGACTTAAACTTGTCAAAAAATATGATTCCAGTTGGGTTTGAAATCTATTGACTTTAAATTCGTTTCGATTCAAGAACCACATGTTTTCATTATGTTTTGATCAAGTTACAGCTAATATAAGTTGACATGAAATTCGGCGCAGAAATTGTTTGAAATCCGATATTTGTAAAAACGTGTTTATTAACAACCTATAATACTTTTCGACTATTAAAGCATGCATAACGATATGTGAATCAGTCTATCATCAAGATCATCAAGTTCATGTTACAAATCGAAACCCTAGGTCTATCATTGTCCACGACGATGTGATTGGCAAATTTAACACCCGTTCAACCATTACCGGTCGAGTTAGCGCGACTAACTTGGGTGGGGCTTGTCGGGCCAAATAGTACTACTCGAAATTTTCTCGCTATAATCCAATACTAATGGTCCGAGATGAAGGACTTCCTGTGATAGTGTGCACTTTCGTGACCAAAACTAATATAACAAAAACTCTAACACTAGTGACGTTACTTTACTGTAACGTAAGACATTAATTTATCATAATGTAATACATGATTTCTCCCTCTGTGTTTTATAAAGTTAAAAGAGTAGGGGCTGTGAACTCACCTTTGATTTGCTTGGCTAGAAATATAGTGACTAGTGGTAGGTGTGGTCAACCACGTCCAGATATGGTTACAGTTTTAGTGTTAGTTATCATTCACGTAAGTCACTTGAATTCTACACGTATACTAACCCATAATATGCAAACACGTTGACACTTAGTTATCCGTTCGTGCGGATATGTGCATGTGTACACATTCTATCATGCAACATGTTCCACGATGTGGGTTTAAATATTAAACGATGATTAACACCTAGTTGTAGCAAGTTAACACATATATAACATCAATATCAAGTTTCAACATTTGCTGCTCAACGTCCGTAGTTGAGCCATTTTTGCGATTTTTGTTTAAAATAGTAAACGGACTAGAAAATTTACAAATAATTTATGAGACATGTAAACTAGTCCATATTGATATATATATATATATATATATATATATATATATATATATATATATATTCTTGAGGTCTAGATGTTCATAGAAAAATCACCAAAATTCATATAACATATAAAGGGAAATTTCGTTACATTTCGTCGACAGTTAACAGTTTGTTTTATATAAAAATCTATGTCGATCCGATTATACTTTCTAATTATTCCTTTTTAATTTTGTTTTTTTGTGAGATCAATTTGTTAACTGTCCGTCAGAAAATATTAACAGGTTGCGGTGGTTGGTATGAATCGATGATATTTACGTTTCTACATAGTTGACTTTGCAATAGAGATTGACAAACTGAAGTTATTCTCGAGTGAATGTATGTATCAAACAAATCAACATTACTATTATGGTAATAAAATCCAGAACTCTCATACTTAACAAATTAATTCAGAAGAACCGGAGTTATATTAAATCAATGTGAGAAATGCGTTCAATATTGGGATAGATTAGTGCTTAGTACATATTATAGAAAAAAATTTATAGTACCTTTGTTGACCATTGTTAATGTAAACATTGTGTGAGATCAAATAGGATGTTTGTTTTGGGTAGGAAGTGTAGGAAGCTGACGTGTGTCGGTGTGAGTATATTTTTAGTTATATTTTTAGCTGTTTTTTTTAACTCGCCGAATTTCAATTTTTAAATTTATAAAACACGATACTTTACTATCACTCTACACACGTTAGGGCAAGTGCACCCATCGCAGACGTAATATAGTGATGACAAGATACCGAGGTCGTCTAAGGACACAAGAGCTTTTAATACCGGCTCATGAACGTCTAATCGAACCAAATTTTGAGAAAAGATTTTTAAACAAATAAAAAGATAAAATCATAAAATAAAAATAGAATAAAAATGATATACAAGAAAGAATCACTTGGATTCGACTTATCTTTCATGTACCCTTTTGATGATTTCCGCACTTTGGGCATTTTAAGATATTATCTTAGTTATAGTAGTAGGCACCTCTTTTGGAGGCGACGTTACCCTCAACCTAGTGGTTTGAGTCAGCAAGGATACAATCCCACTAGGTCGGAATATTAAAAGATAATTAAATAAGTTATTAATGCAAAATGTGGTGGACCCCCCTTACGAGGCGGCGATCACCCTAAACCCGTTAGTCTGAGTCAGCAGGGATACAGTCTTAACGGGTTGGGTTAAAGTTTTAACAGTAGTTTATGTGTCACACCCCAGCCGATGGCGGAAACATCGAGGCGTGGCACTGAGCGAAACAGATTGTCCAGAAGTTTCCATAACAATTATATTTATCAATTACTTAAAACAACATGTACCATACCATGTCATAAAAGATAGTACATTTATTACAGACAAAAATCTAGGCAAATAGTTCTGTTCCGAAAACTCAGATTTCATTGTACAGACAACTATTTGTTGGCCTCTAGGACCTTATTCTAGCCTCGCTTTCCTAGCAGGTAAGCATCCTAAACACTTGTCACATACGTTAAAATAAAGTCAATACACATAGTGTAAAGGCGAGTATACAAGTTTGATAATAGCATATAGAGTTCGAAATAGTTTACGCATAACCAGCGCGTACACAGAGGAAAACGAAGCATGTTAGTTATCGACATGAACCTATCGATACCAATGACTGCGGGTTGACTGCCCAAGGCAGTTCGCAATACATGATCACCACTGTAATCCATGCAAGTAATTGTCCTTAACAACCCCCGTGTGAACGGGTGCTAAGTCCAAACTATAGTACTATCGTTGCTAAGGCAGGTAGACAACATTCCATGTGTAAACATAACAAACAAGCATTCATTAAGTCACGTAATACATGCGGTAGCGGTTAGCGTTAAAAGTATTGCGTAGTGTGTTCGATGTGATTTCGTATAAGTAACGTATGTAACACCCAAAAGTGCGAAAGCAAAAAGGGTTCGAGTATACTCACAACGGTTGATGGATTGAAGGGAGCGCTTGAGAGTGAGGTTAGCCTGAATAGTTCGATAGCATAACGATAAGTGACGCGTAAAACGAAAGCAAGTGTCGATGGGTCGGTCAGCTGGTCGATCGGATGGTAGTCCGATCGGACGGCTGACCGTGCGAGTGATAGTCCGTTCGGACGGCTGTCCGGTTGGATGGTCGTTCGGGTGGATTGTTTCTTCCTTCGGGAAGGATGCGTTTGTGTATGATGGTTTGACTTTTGAAGTTTTTGTTGTAGTATTTTGAAAACATTGAAGTACCTCTACCTTTCAGGTCGGTCGACAGACGGTCGTTCGATCGGCCGACAACCCGATCAGTTAGGCGCCTCAGTGAGAACAAGTTCACAGCAGGTTATCACTCGATCGGACAGCAGTTTGATCGGGTGGCATTCCTAGTGCATTGAACTTGTTGAAAATTGTCTAAGTGTTTAGTCAAAGTATCTCATGATCTGAAGGGTAATCCGGTCGGTTGGTAGTCCGATCGGATAGCAATTCGTTCAATACTCAAACTTCAAATAAAGTTGGTTAAGTGTGGGTCCCAAGGTGCAAGCCGTTCGGCTGACCGGTCGTTCGGCTGACTGTCCGTTCGGCTGACTGTCCGTTCGGACAGCAGTCCGATCAGACGACACCTCGTCCTGGTCGTCCTGTTCGTCTTACACTTGCTTGTTTTGATTGTTTGTCGTTTTATCGAGATGCTTTTTATAACGTGTTAAGCAACAGAAACCTCGTCAATACTTGGTATTCCTGATCGGACAGGAATCACCCAAATCCGATCAGTTAACTGTTCAAGACGGTGTTCCAAGTTTAACCCGTAATCGGTAACTCTCGTCGATAGAATCCGGATCTTGGACCAACATAACCACAAGGATGAGTAGGAAGTCGGTACAAGCTCCGATTCTATCAGTTTTGAATGCATTGAGTGTAAAAGAGTTGAAAGAAGGTTGGAAAACATTCTCTCAATCCTTTTCACCGTGAATATGTTTAGATCTATGAAAGATCTTTGTGGTTTATGTGGAAATCAGTTAGATCTAAGTTTTCCTTGGTGGATTGAGGCCAAAACATGAAGTTCTTCAAGAACACATGATGACGTCATCCTAGAACACCTTGAATCTTGGTGATTTCATCGTTAAAAGTTAAGATTTCAAAGATAGAAAGGTGTAGGAGTGCGTGTAGATTAAGAAAGTACAAGATTTAGGAGGAGATCTTACCAGAATCGAGAGAAATCGAAGAAAAGGTGAGGAGAGCGTGCTGTTCAGTCAGAGAGTTGCCAAAAGTAGAAATAATGAAAGGGACAAGTGGTATTTATAGAGTTCCAAAAGAGGAAAGGGCTGGCCGATCGGCCAGGCAGCTCGATCGGACAGCCTGTCCGATCGGACGGCAGTCCGAACGGACGTCTGGTCGATCGGCTAGTTGCCTGATCGATCGGTCGCCTGGTTTGAGTGTTCGGTGCGACGAGTTTGCTGTTTCGATTTCAATTGCGAGTGATGCGAGGCGATGGAGTTTCCTAGTCAAATTACTTTTAATCCCAACTACTCATATCTCGCTCTATCTCTTCTCCACTAATTATCATACTATATCAACATACAATCATCCTTATTTCGTATTCGTTTAGCGATTGCGATTCGATTGCGATTGAGTTCGACTGCGATTCGATTGATTACCACACATAACATAAATAAACATGCACAAGTAACACATAAGGCACACACACATGTATAACAATCACAAAAAATGCGTAATTCGAGTTGCGAGCGCGATGTTGATTAGATTAGATTGATTAGCGTTTAGGTAACTTTATCGCATTGTTACTTCCTATTGTTCACAGTCGTAAAGCGAGTTGTGGCGAATCGATTACTGCGATTCTTAATAATTACTCCACATAATACAACTAACGTAAAACATAAAATAGAATAACTACAAGTCAAAGAAGTCAAAACAGGAATTGAGCAAAGTAAGACAGATTGCAATTAGCAATCTTTTCTTCCTTTGACTTCAATCTTGACTTTGACTTTGACTTCGAAACATGGGGTGTTACAGCCTCCCCTTGTTTAGGGAATTTCGTCCCGAAATTAGGCCGAAGCCGTAACAAACAACTGTGGGTACTTCATTTTCATGTCGCTTTCGAGTTCCCAAGTGAACTCTGCGCCTCGTTTGCCTTCCCGTCGGACTTTCACGATAGGAATGCGCGAGCGTCTGAGCTGCTTGGTTTGGCGATCCATGATTTCGACGGGCTTCTCCACGAAGTGTAGTGTTTCGTTTAAGTGGAGGTCATCGAGGGGTACAATTAAATCATGCTCAGCCAGGCACTTTCGGTGGTTTGACACGTGGAAAGTCGGGTGGACATTGCTAAGTTCCTCCGGTAGTTCGAGTGTGTAGACGACTTTTCCGATCCTTTCCAGAATCTTGAAAGGTCCAACATATCGAGGCGCTAGTTTCCCTTTCTTTCCGAATCTGACCACACCCTTCCAAGGTGATACCTTTAGGAGTACGTAGTCGCCAACGTCAAATTCAAGGGGCTTGCGTCGTCTATCGGCGTAACTTTTCGGTCGACTTCGAGCTTTCAACAAGTTGTCTCGAATTTGGAGGACTTTGTCAGTCGTTTCTTGCAAGAGCTCGGGACCGGTTAATTACGCGTGACCGATCTCGTGCCACACAATAGGCGATCGACATCTTCTTCCATATAAAGCCTCAAATGGTGCCATCTGAATGCTGGAATGATAACTGTTGTTATACGAGAATTCGACTAATGGCGGGTATTTGTCCCAATTACCACCGAAATCTATGACACATGAACGAAGCATGTCTTCAAGAGTACAGATCGTTCTCTCAGTTTGACCGTCGGTTTGAGGGTGGAATGCGGTACTCAGATTAAGCGTAGTACCAAGAGCAGCTTGAAACGTTTCCCACAGTTGCGAGGTAAACCGAGCATCACGGTCAGAGATGATGTCGCGAGGCGTCCCATGATTACAAATGATCTCGTCGGTGTAGATTCGGGCTAATCGTTCCACCTTGTAGTCTTCCCGTATTGGGAAAAAGTGGGCTTATTTAGTTAAACGATCAACAACAACCCAAATGCTGTCGTGACCTGATGACGTGTGCGAAAGCTTTGTTATGAAGTCCAAAGCTATACTCTCCCACTTCCAGATAGGGATTGGGGGTTGTTCGAGTAAGCCAGAGGGCCTTTGATGTTCAGCCTTGACCCTTGCATAAGTCAGGCACTTCCCAACGTAGAGAGCAATATCCCTTTTCATCCGCGGCCACCAGTACTTGTAGCGAAGGTCCTGGTACATCTTATCGGCACCGGGATGAATAGAATACCGGGATTTGTGGGCTTCGTCCATCAAAATCTTTTGTAAATCGGTCCGCTTAGGGATCCAAATTCGGTCCAGAAAATGGAAAATCCCATTTGATTTACTCACCAGTTGAGCTCCATCGTGAGAGATTCTCTCCTTCTTTAAGGTGCTTTCATTGAAACATGCATGCTGGGCTTCGCGGATGTGGGTTTCGAGATCGTGTTGGGCTTGGGTATTGCGAATGCTGAGCAAATAACTCTGTCTGCTGAGAGCGTCGGCAACGACATTTGCCTTGCTTAGGTGATAACGAATTTAACAGTCGTAATCGTTAAGAAGTTCTACCCATCGGCGTTGACGCATATTAAGTTCTTTCTGATCAAAGATATGTTGTAGACTCCTATGATCGGTGAAGATCGTACACTTGGTACCATATAGGTAGTGTCGCCAAATCTTTAACGCAAAAACAACTGCGCCTAGCTCGAGATCATGGGCTGTATAGTTATTCTCGTGGATTTTGAGCTGTCGAGACGCGTAAGCTATAACCTTGTCCCGCTGCATCAGAACGCAACCAAGACAAAGGTTGGAAGCATCACAATAGACAATGAAGTCGTCGTTTCCGTCGGGCAATGTGAGAACAAGAGCATTGCAGAGCATGTTCTTGAGGGTTTGGAAAGCAGACTCTTGTTCAGTTCCCCAAACAAAATGTCACACCCCCAAAATCCACGATGCGGAGTATCACCGCTTGGAGGCGTGACATGACCAGGATCGAGCCACCAATCATATTGAACAACGTAATAAGCAATAAAATCAACCACAATACAATTGGTGACCAAAGCTAGTTAACTAAGTTCGAATTAAATAGCGGAAGCATTAAAAGTAAAACCCAAAACATAAGTTCCATAGTTCATAAGTTTATAGTCCAATACGTAAGTTTAATAAGTTCATAAAGGTTAAATATTTAGAACGGGACATAATAGTCCACATCCCACAACGACCTCCTCCTCGTGCAAGCTCCATAAGCGTCTAGCGACCTGTAAGGCATGTAACAACGAGTCAACAACAAAGTTGAGTGAGTTCACGATTAGTTGATTAGTTTTAAGTTGTTTCTGAAAACGTGGTTGGACTTTCGTTGGCATATTTGCCGTGGGGGTTACCCCATAGTTGAAAGTATGTTTAACCAGATCCTTTTTATTACCCAAACCATATCCATAATTAGTGGGGGCTTCCCCATGTGAACTACTAGACCATACATATCGACAACTGACGAACAATAGTTGTGCCTTACATCAGTGTCTATCATCACTGACAGTTTGCCATAGTCCATTAGTACACGCCCGTCCGACTGGCACGGTGTGAGGTTTGTTAAACCTAATAGCGCTATTAACTAATGACCCGCTCGCCATTGGCCTCGGCGATTAAGTCGATATAAAATGATGGACTTCATGATAGAGTTTTGTCTAGTGAGTTTTAAGGTTGTTGTCCTACCCAAGGAGGACGAACGTACGTATTCTACCCAAGGAGAATACGCAGGATTGACATTGGCATCCTACCTATGGAGGATGGCCGTACATATCCTACCCAAGGAGGATATGTAGGTTCCATTTTTGTTCTTTAACCCATTCCCAAACCACCGGGAATCCCATGCCTTAGAAAGTGTGTGAACTCACCTTGGTTTGCTTGGTTAGATTCTCAAAAATAGCTAACAGTCAAGGTCGGTCAATCACGTCCTAGTATGATTACTACTTAGTTTATTAGTGACTTCAAATAATCACGGAATTCCTACACGCATCTACCACATAACATGCATCACTTTAACGGTTTATGCCCATATAAGCCTCCCATCTATTCCCGTTCATAAGCAAGCATACGACATTGCACATAACACTTTTATTGACATATAACATGTTAGATCATTCTCAGATAACCTACCCAACATTTAGACACACAAATTACTACTTATGTCGTTTCAGCTTTAATCTTCAAAACCGGGCTGTTTTCGGGGATTTTAATAAAATAGTTACCCTGTTCCAAAAATTCCCAACCTTTTACAGAAGGTGCTAGATGATCCAAATATTATTGTGTAAAAATCTTGGGATCCAATTCATTACCAATATTTTAAAAAAATTCATTTACCGGACTGCAATCAGATTCATTACCTTCTGACTGCAGTCCACAGAGTAATTCATTAAAAATTCATTGTAAGTCGGATTGACGAAATTTCAGTGGGACAATTACTATGACATCAGTGTCCATCTACAGTACCAATTTTGTGACCTAGTTTTACTCAGGTTTCAAGTTATGATGAGGAATATAAAACATATTTTTAGCAGCAAAAGTGCAGCTTTAGCTGCTGTTACAAAACGACACTTTAAAAATAGTAAACGAAGTCTGAAAATTATGATTCCAGTGCCATTAGAACCGTATTTCATAATACATAAATCTAGTCTTCAGAAAATCAGTTTTTCATTAAGTTACGGTCTGGTTACAGCCAACTGAAGTTGGCTGTAATCACTAAACAACTTTCTGTTTTCAGTCTCCTACTCTCTAACACATGTTCGGTTGATTCCGTTAACATGTTCAGCGAATAATAACGACATTTAACATCAATATTAACAAGTAAATCATCAAGCAATCAACAACATGTTCACTACAACATTTCATCATGTAAATCTTCATGTAACTTTTATGTTCATCTTCTTGTTTAAACCCTTTTAGTGTTCTTGTAGATTTAACATACTACATCTTTTTAACTACACAAAATAGACATGAACAAGGGTTAAACAGAGACTTACTACTAGCTTAAAGGTAGGGAAAATCTAGTGAAGAAGGTGAAAAGAAATGATGATGAACAAGCAAGAACAAAGATCCTTTGAAGCTCCACAAGTTGCAAGCCTTCTTGTATCACCTTCAAGCTTGTATGGAACTTGAATATGATGAAGATGATGGTGGTTATGTGGTGGTGAGGGTGGCAGTTTTGGGGTGAACCGAAAGAGAGAGAGAGTGTGAAGTGAGAGAGTGATCTTGAGGAATGATGGTTATGATCTTGGCTCGATACTTATAGAATCCTTTCACATATTATGGTCACCCTTACAAGCAAACTATCAAATAAATAATGAAACATAATCTAGTAGAAGATGTGAGGCATGGTGAGGATGATTTGGTGGGTCCCTAGGGACCGAAACGGTTGGGGGGGGGGGTTAGTTGCAACATTTTCAACTAAGGTGTAATGGTTAGTGAGGTTCCAAGTATTAACCTTTATATATTAGTTAGTTACTTTTTAGTGGGTGTTATGGTAAACGGGGATCACGACAAGCCAAGAAATAATTAAACAATGTACTTGACAAAAATTTAGTGTCCCAGGTAATGTCCGGTTGTTCAGTCGGATACTGTTCCGTTAATTTGTTTAATTGTTCCGTAAGGTGTCTTATATATATATAGGAAAATATTCAGGACCTTTTAGTAAATTTTCTGCACATGACTAGTATGTCAACAAGCACATGTAAGCATCACACATAAATCAGGAAACAGTTAAGTAATTCAACACAATCACCGAGCACTTTAATTATCATTAAATAATCATACGGATACATGAAATTACGAGGGTTGTCACACAAAAGACCTGTTTTATGTGTAAGAGCGGTAAGCGGCACAACGATCTTTGAGAATCCTTCGATAAATCGTTGATAATAGCCCGCTAATCCGAGAAATGGACTTCAGACAGGTTCTTTGGTGTAATCCAACTTTTAACTGCTTTAATCTTCGCGGGGTCGACATGAATACCTTGTCTATTGACAATGTGACCCAAAAACTGAACCTCCTCTAGCCAGAATTCACACTTGGAGAACTTGGCATAAAGTTGATTCCCCTGAAGTAGCTCGAGAACCAAACGTAGATGTTGTGCGTGTTCGGCTTTCGACTTGGAATAGATCAAGACATCGTCGATGAATATGATGACGAAACGGTCGATATATGGCTTACACACGCGATTCATCAGATCCATAAAAACCGCGGGTGCGTTGGTTAAACCAAAAGGCATAACAACGAACTCATAGTGGCCGTAACGAGTGCGAAAGGCGGTTTTGGGTATATCCTCCTCTTGAATGCGTAGCTGGTGATAGCCTGAGCGTAGATCGATCTTCGAGAAACACGTAGCACCTTGTAGCTGATCAAACAAATCATCAATGCGAGGCAGGGGATAGCGGTTCATGATGGTTAGCTTATTCAATTCCCGATAGTCGATGCACATCCGGAACGACCCATCCTTCTTTTTAACGAAGAGGACTGGCGTGCCCCAAGGAGAGGTGCTCGGGCGAATGAAGCCTTTTTCAAGCAATTCCTGGAGTTGATTTGAGAGTTCGCGCATTTCGGACGGCGCGAGTCGGTAAGGAGCTTTGGCAACAGGGTTGGCTCCAGGAATGAGGTCGATACAGAAGTCGATATCACGACTTGGAGGTAATCCAGGAAGATCATTAGGGAACACCTGAGGAAATTCACAGACCACAGGGACGTCTTTCACTTCTGTCTTCCTTTTCTTTCCCTTCTCTGCTACTAAAATGTTAGCCAAGAAAGCCCTGTATTCCTTGCGGAGATACTTGCTAGCTTGGACACACGACATGAGTTTGAGACCTTTCGAAGCAGTTTCACCATATACACACAATAAGTCACCATTCGCGAGCGAAAATCGAATCATTTTATCGAAGCATACAACTTCAGCATGGTTTTCGCGAAGAAAGTCCATGCCTACTATGACGTCAAAACTTCCGAGTTGCATCGGGATAAGTTCAATTGGGAAAATGTGATTGTTGAGCTCAAGAGTACAATCACGAAGAACCGAATTAACGTCGACAGTTCTTCCGGTGGCGACTTCAACATCAAATGTCGAGGGGAGATAGGAGTGCTTACAACTAAGGAGCTTCTCGAATTCGAACGACACAATGCAATTATCGGCTCCAGTATCAAACAAACACGATGCATAAATACCATTCACAAGGAACATACCATTGACCACATTGTTGTCAGCTTGGGCTTGGCGCACATTGATGTTGAAAGTTCTGGCGCGTGCGGCTTGTTGCTGCTGATGAGGCTGCTGCTGCTGGGGCTCTTGTTTCACCACCCTGTTCGGGCACATGTTCGCAAAGTGGTTGGGATCACCACATGGAAGCAGACTCTGGCGTTGTCCGCGGGTGCCTGAGCCGTTTGATGACCTTGTGGGGCTGGGAGCAGAGCTTGATGAGCAGTGGCAGGAGCTGCGGTGTTGCGGGGACCAGTACGGCAGTTGATAGTAAAGTGGCCGTACATGTTGCAGTGGGCGCAGAAACGACAGGCAAGACCCACCGGATGATGATAAGAGCATGTTGGTCAAACCGGGTGGGGGCCTGTGTATGCACGCTTTGCTGGCGGTGCATAGGTAACTGGTGCTGAACGGTGGTGGGACTGCTGCTGAGCCGGTACGGCTTGGAGTGGAGTAGCAGTGGTAGTGACTGCACAGTTCTTGTTGCTGGAGCTGCTGTTGTTCTTCTTCTTCCTTCGGCGGGAGGACTTTGACGGTTGAGCGGCGGCGGTTTCGGCGGCTGATGCGGTGGTAGCATGATGCAGAGACTTGGAAGTTGTATCCTAAAAACCAGCTTTTACCCACTTGTCGTTGATCTCGTCGGCAAGCAGATAAGTTTCTTCGATCATTGCTGTTTTTGCGGCGTGAACAAAATCAGCAACACAGTCGGGTAGAGCTCGAATGTACTTCTTGATTGCCAGGTCAGACGTCTTCACTTGATCGGGGAAGATGATGCTGAGCTGCTTAAAGTGAGCAGTCAGGGCAACGTTGTCTCCATTTTCTGCTTAATGTTCCAAAACTCGTCCTCCAGCTTTTGGCGTTCATGGGGAGGGCAGAATTCGTCCATCATGATGGCCTTCAGCTCTTCCCAGGTCAGCTCATAAGCTGCATCATTCCCGCGTTTGTTTCGTTCGGCCGTCCACCAGTCTAGTGCGCGGGACTGGAAGACGTTGGTTGCGTTTAGGGTACGGAGATTTTCAGGACAACCGCTTTGGCGCAGAGTGACTTCGACGGAACCAAACCATTGAAACATAGCCGTTGGGCCATCTTCTCCAGTGAATTCCTTTGGACCACAAGCCTTGAACTGCTTGAAGCTGAAAGCAGACTTGGTAGCAACTTTAGGGGCTTCGGTTCTAGACTCCTCAGACGATTTGCTGACGTTCTCGTAGATTTCACTCACGATCTGGGGCACAACCTTGGCAACTTGTTTAGCGAGGATGGCAGCAAGGCATTTGTCCCGTTGTTCTTGGCGAGTGATTCGTGGGTGACGAGGTCCTGATGATGGTCCGGTTGACATCGTCTGCAACAGACATCGTCATAGGTCTCAGACACATCATAATCGAATCACACCTCACACGTCTAATACTTACTAAAGCTTAGGAACGCAATGTAACATGTATCTCATAAACACATAGGCACATAATCACATATTCACATAACACAGAAGCACATAAACACGTAGGGCACAGAATCACAGAAGCACATAAGCACGTAGGACACATCACCTGGAAACATATAGGCATGTAACTTGTCTAGATGCAGACAAAGATGGTCAGAATACAGAAACCTATCATTCAAAGTTCGCGAGCGTTCGAATGTAGCGATCGCGTTTAATATTGCGATTAGTATAGTATAAGTGTGTAGTATAGCGAGCATCATAGCGTACGACGTTTCCTTATGGTAGTAGCGACTTGTTAACGTTTTGAGATAGGCAAGCAATGCGAGTCGTGTGTGTCGATCGAAACGAAGGCAAAAATCGAATAAGTCTCCCAAAATTCAAACATGTAAACAGATAAATTCATATAAATGCATAAATCGACGAATCATCAGAGTCAGCAGTTGCAGGCTCAGAATCAAAACACATAAAATCGAGAAATAGATTGTCTGCGGCTATTAGAAATTGGCTATCCAAAGTGATTCGAATATTCTCAAGGACTTGTCGTGCACATTTTAACTTTTAGGACGGTGCTTTTGCCTCGAGTCTTGGGCGTTCGGCACGTATCCCTTTTGTCATTTGGTGACTTCAGGTCGTTGGAAGTCCGTCGAGACTTTGGTGAGAGTTTTTTATAACCATGAGCAAGCCGTCAAGGTAAGGGTTTCACCACTGGCTTGACAACTTCTTTCTGATTTTAATAAAATAGAGACGAGAGTTCGCGCTAAAGTATGGATTTTACTCCTGGTTCAACGCGGATTCTCGCGTTTTATAGATAAATATAGATCAAACAAGCAACTTAATCGAGAGTTTGCGGTTTTCACACCTAATCTCGACTTAATTGTTTATCCAAAATTTGAAATTTCGAGTGCAGTGATAGTGTAGCGTAGGCAAGAGTAACGAGAAATAGCAAGTAAGCTCATACATAATCCTTACTGGACATGCATGAGTCTGTCTCTTGGTCCTACCTATACACTAGATCTCTAAGACATCGACCCGAAGTAGGTCGAGTTTTGCCTAATTCCCTATAGTTATGGCTCTAATACCAATCTGTCACACCCCAACCGATAGCGGGAACATCGAGGCGTGGCACTGAGCGAAACAGATTGTCCAGAAGTTTCCATAACAATTATATTTATCAATTACTTAAAATTACATGTCCCATACCATGTCACAAAAGATAGTATAATTATTACAGACAAAAATCTAGGCAAATAATTCTGTTCCGACAACTCAGATTTCATTGTACAGACAACTATTTGTTGGCCTCTAGGACCTTATTCTAGCCTCGCTTTCCTAGCAGGTAAGCATCCTAAACACCTGTCACATACGTTAAAATAAAGTCAATACACATAGTGTAAAGGCGAGTATACAAGTTTGATAATAGCATATAGAGTTCGAAATAGTTTACGCATAACCAGCACGTACACAGAGGAAAACGAAGCATGTTAGTTATTGACATAAACCTATCGATACGAATGACTGCGGGTTGACTGCCCAAGGCAGTTCGCAATACATGATCACCACTGTAATCCATGCAAGTAATTGTCCTTAACAACCCCCGTGTGAACGGGTGCTGAGTCCAAACTATAGTACTATCGTTGCTAAGGCAGGTAGACAACATTCCATGTGTAAACATAACAAACAAGCATTCATTAAGTCACGTAATACATGCGGTAGCGGTTATCGTTAAAAGTATTGCGTAGTGTGTTCGATGTGATTTCATATAAGTAACGTATGTAACACCCAAAAGTGTGAAAGCAAAAAGGGTTCGAGTATACTCACAGCGGTTGATGGATTGAAGGGAGCGCTTGAGAGTGAGGTTATCCTGAATAGTTCGATAGCATAACGATAAGTTACGCGCAAAACGAAAGCAAGTGTCGATGGGTCGGTCAGCTGGTCGATCGGATGGTAGTCTGATCGGACGGCTGACCGTGCGAGTGATAGTCCGTTCGGACGGCTGTCCGGTCAGATGAACGTTCGAGTGGATTGTTTCTTCCTTCGGGAAGGATGGTTTGACTTTTGAAGTTTTTGTTGTAGTATTTTGAAAACATTGAAGTACCTCTGCCTTTCAGGTCGGTCGATCGGACGGTCGTTCGATCGGCCGACAACCCGATCGGTTAGGCGCCTTAGTGAGAACAAGTTCACAGCAGGTTGTCACTTGATCGGAAAACAGTTCGATCAGGTGGCATTCCTAGTGCATTGAACTTGTTGAAAATTGTATAAGTGTTAAGTCCAAGTGATGTGCACAAAATGCAACATATAAATTACATCAATTGTGGCATAAAACTAACCCCTTTTTTTAGTACTAATGTTGGAAAAAGTAGATTTTTGTCTTCCTTTTGTATTTTCAGGATTAAATGAGCTCAAATGAACAACAGAAGCAAAAAGGCAGCTAAATCTAACATGAATACAAGAAAGGAACAAACGTGGCATGCCCGGCCTCCCCGACAGCATCTTCCCAAGCAAAACAAGAGAACAGAAGGTTGAACACGCCTCGTGCTCAATGAGCACGGGGGCGTGCCCAAGTGTCAGCAGAAAAGACAAAGTTATAGAAGCTTCTATTGCCCACCACGGGGCCGTGCTCAGCGGACACGGGGCCGTGGCCAACTCTAAGATTCGCAGGATCTAGGGAAATCTTGATAGTACAGATACGCTTCTGCACACGGGGTCGGGCTCAGCGGACATGGGGGCGTGGTTAACTAATGCAGACACACTGCAATTAATGAAGAAAGAGAGAAGGATGGACACGGGGCCGTGCCCAATGGACACGGGGCCGTGCCCGAGCTTCTGTTCAGCCTATAAATAGGAGTGCTTGGATCACTTGCAACTCATCCCTTGGCACACCACCTCTCTCACACTTCACCCACCACCCACCACCATCACAACACCATCATCCACCACCATCATCCATTGTCCATCATAGAGTGTGTGAGTCGTCTCGGGATCCAAGATTGATCGTAAGAGTTCTTGACAATCAAAGGCCATGTTTGCCTAAGTCTCTTACATCACTTGGTGAAGACAAGTGTTTAGTGTAATACTTTTTATTTTTAATCTTTTTGCACTTTTTATTTGGTTATGTATTAATGACTTTAATAACTAGTTTCTTATGTTGAAGGTGATTCTTCCTTATCGTTTGTCCGTGGTGTCTTGGCATTATTTTACTGTCTATATAAAATAAAAGATTTTCACCATTCATATCTCCACAGTCTATATGGAGATATGTTGGCTACCTGGTCGGGGATTAAGGGAACAGTTTGGTTAGAGTCTTGCCATTGTTCAGTGTATAGATCCTGCAAAGGACCTGGGTCAAATTTAGTAGGACCTCCTTCAATACCCACCGGTATTGGATGGCGGGGGTCCAAACTCTTTGATCCCCTCATAAGTTAAACTACTATTAAAACTTTAACCCGGCTACTTAGGACTGTATCCTTGCTGACTCAGACTACTTAGCCGAGCATCACCTTCAAAAGAGGGGCCTACCACAATATGCGTTAATAACTTAATTAATTATCTTTCAATAATCCGACCCTTTAGGATTGTATCCTTGCTGACTCAAACTACTGGGTTGAGGGTAACGTCACCTTCAAAAGAGGGGCCTACTACAATAACTAAGATAATCTCTTGAAAAGTGCAAAAGTGCGGAAATAATCAAAGGTTACACTACACACGAGTCGGATCCAAGTGATTCATCTTGTCTATCTGTTTTTATTTTTATTTTACTTTTCAGCATTTTAGTTAGTTTTATTTTCCTAGTTTAAAAACCTTTTTCTAACTTTTTGATTTGTTTAGATGTTGAGGATAAACCGGTACTAAAAGCTCTTGTGTCCTTGGACGACCTCGGTATCTTACCAACACTATACTACGTCCACGATGGGTGCACTTGCCCATATGTGTGTTTAGTGTTAGTAAATATCGTGTTTTATAAATTTAAAACTTGGCTAAAAAGTGTAAAAGGGCTTAAAATTTACACCTAAAATATATTACACTACACACGCATCAAGTTTTTGGCGCTGCTGCCGGGGACACAAGGATTTTAAGAAAGCTTAAAATCGACGGCCTAATCTGTTTTTCAAAACTTTTTTCAAAACGCGCGCAAATTTTTCTGCATTTTAGTTTAGTTTTGCATTTATAGTAGCCTGAACACGGGCCGTGTTCACTGAACATGGGGCCGTGCCGCATATTTTTCGTAAAACACCCAGATACAGAGTCTGAACACGGGGTCGTGCTCACTGAACACGCCCTCGTGCTGCACAAAACCAGTAACTTTTAATTCAAACACTCAGATACAGACCCTGAACACGGGCCGTGTCCACTGAACACGGGGCCGTGTCCAGCCTCTGTTTCCGTTTTTGTTTTTGTTTTCTGGTCTCGAGACTCTGTTGTGGTCTGTTGAGTGATTCTCATGGATCAATACTCAGGAGGCTACAACTACACATATGATGGGGATGATTATAGGGAAGACTATTGCACTAATTATGATAACCCGCACTTGGTTCAATATTGTAACTTATTTCAACCATCCACTTCATACACCTACTATGAGGAGCGCAGGTACGAGCCATCAACTTCATACACATCCTATGAAGACCAAAGGTATAGTTGAGGATGATTATAGGGAAGACTATTGCACTAATTAGTGATTTTTCTCCACTTCAAATACCCATTTTTCTATCCGATTGGAAAGTAATAAAATCAATCGGTATAGTTGAGGATGTTTTGGTTCAAACAAATCAAAGGGTAATCCCAACCGACTTTGTCATCCTCGATGACACTCCTCTAGTGTTGGGACGACCTTTTGTAAAAACTCTCGAAGCTTTGAAAAACCGGAAGTACAACAATCTACCTCTTCAATTAGGGGCATTCAAAAGGAGCATCGATCTTAAGCGTTCAATGAAATATCATTTTGGCAATAATGACCCCCTAATTGAAGATGAAGATGAACCACCCGATACAAGTGAAAAGATTGACCACTTTGTTGAAGAAGAGGTCGCCATAGAACAAACTTTTAAAGTTCTTGATCAAAATGAGCAACCAAATAAGGAGTCTCCTAAAGACCCACATCTTGAGCTCAAAGAACTTCCGAAAGGTTTGGAATATGCTTTTCTAGACAAAATGGTAAATCACCTGTAATTATTTCGTCTAAGTTAAGTAGTTTAGAAAAAGAAAAATTAATTAAACTTTTGAAAAACACAAAAATGCGATCGCTTGGAAACTTGTAGATATTAAAGGAATAAGTCCTTCCATGTGCACGCACAAAATTGTAATGAATGATGAATACAAATCGGTAATACAACCACAACGTAGAGTAAATCCAAATGTATAAGAAGTGGTTAAAAACGAAGTCATCAAATTACTTGACGCCGAAATTATTTATCCTATCTCCGATAGTCCTTGGGTAAGTCCCGTCTAAGTAGTAACAAAGAAAGGAGGTATGACGGTAATAACTAATGAAAAGAATGAATTAATACCAACGAGAACCGTCACAGGATGGAGAGTATGTATAGACTACAGACAATTAAATGAAGCAACAAGGAAAGATTACTTTCCTTTGCGCTTCATTGACCAAATGTTAGAAAGATTATCCGGTCATAAATTTTATTGTTTCTTGGATGGTTTTTCAGGTTACTTTCAAATCCCGATAGCACCCGAAGACCAAGAAAAGACAACATTCACATGTCCCTATGGAACTTTTGCTTATCGACGCATGCCATTTGGTCTATGCAATGCCCCCGTAACATTCCAACGTTGCATGGTGGCCATCTTCCATGATATGATAGAAAAGACAATGGAGGTCTTCATGGACGACTTTTCTATCTTTGGAGATTCATACGACCAATGCCTCAATAATCTCGAACGAATGCTATCCCGATGTGAGGAAACTAACCTCGCCCTTAATTGGGAAAAATGTCATTTCATGGTAACGGAGGGAATAGTACTCGGTCACAAAATCTCAAGCGAAGGAATGGAAGTTGATCGAGCCAAAATAGACACTATTTCTCGATTACCTCCACCATCCTCCGTTAGAGCAACCAGAAGTTTCCTAGGGCATGCCGGATTTTATAGGCGGTTTATCAAAGACTTTTCAAAAATTTCAAGGCCTCTAACAAAATTACTTGAAAAAGATGCCCCTTTCATCTTTGACAAGGATTGCAATCAAGCATTTCTAACCCTCAAGGAAATGCTAGTCAATGCACCTATCATGATAACGCCTGATTGGAAATTACCTTTCGAAATCATGTGTGATGCAAGTGACTTTGCAGTTGGAGTAGTCTTGGGATAAAGAAAAGAAAAGCATTTCCAACCAATTTATTATGCTAGTAAAACACTTAACGATGCACAAGAAAATTACACAACAACTGAAAAAGAGTTACTAGCTGTGGTATTTGCTTTTGATAAATTTCGTTCTTATCTTGTTCTTTCTAAAACAATAGTCTATACAGATCATGCAGCCATTCGATACCTTTTCAAGAAACAAGATGCTAAACCCCGTTTGATTCAGTGGATTCTACTCCTCCAAGAATTTGATATTGAAATCCAAGACAAAAGAGGAGCAGAAAACACCGCAGCAGATCATCTTTCACGCATAGAAGACCCAGCTTTGGAGGCAACCAGGGACGAGCAAATCAAGAAAAATTCCCAACGGAGTCCTTGGAAATAGTGAAATACAGATAAGAACCATGGTATGCCGACTATGCTAACTACCTAGCTAGTGGTATAGTCGCCAAAGGATGGCCACATCACCAAAGAAAGAAATTCTTTGCCGATGTAAAGCATTATATTTGGGAAGATCCTTATCTTTTTAAAATGTGTGCTGACCAACTCATACGACGGTGCGTACATGGTAGTGAAGCAAGAAGAATTTTGCGCCGTTATCATGAAGGTCCATACCGAGGACATCATTGTGCCGCTAGTACTGCACAAAAGGTATTTGATTCAGGATTTTATTGGCCTACCATTTACAAAGACGCCCAAAGTCTTGTCAAGACATGTGACGCTTGCCAAAGAACAGGTAATATTTCTTCCAAAAACGAAATGCCACAAAATGGCATTCTTGTTTATGAAATTTTTGATGTGTGGGGACTCGACTTTATGGGACCTTTCCCACCGTCAAAAGGAAACAAATATATACTTGTGGCTGAAGATTACTTGTCTAAATGGGCCGAGGCCGAGGCACTTCCAACAAATGATGGAAGAGTCGTGGTAAGATTTCTGAAAAGATTGTTCTCTCGTTTTGGCACACCTAAAGCGTTAATAAGTGATAGAGGTACCCATTTTTGTAATCATCAACTTGAAAAAATCTTAACAAGATATGGGGTCTATCACCGAGTCTCAACAGCATATCACCCTCAAACAAACGGACAAGCCGAAGTGACTAATAGAGGTTTAAAACGAATACTTGAAAAAACCGTATGATTAAATAAAAAAGAATGGGCCGATAAATTAGATGATGCTTTATGGGCTTTTCGAACTGCTTATAAAACAACAATAGGTACAACCCCATATAAGCTTGTCTATGGAAAAAGCTGTCATTTGCCGGTAGAAATAGCTCACAAGGCCTACTGGGCAATTAAAAATGTAAACCTAGATTTAGAATTTGCCGGTAAAAATCTATTTTGTCAATTAAATGAATTAGACGAATTAAGAAATTATGCATAATCTAACTCCGAAATTTATAAGGAATGAATGAAAAATTTGCATGATAAACATATTAAACCTAATGAATTTCGAGTAGGAGATCAGGTTCTGTTGTTTAATTCACGACTTCGATTATTTCCGGGTAAATTAAAATCTAGGTGGTCAGGACCTTTTTCCATCACCCACATTTTCCCACACGGTGCAATAGAAATTAAATCTCGGAGTGGAATTCCATTCAAAGTCAATGGCCAATGGCTAAAGCTCTACCAAGGATTCATTGAGGATGAAGAGGAAGAAATCTCGATTCAAACGGTGGAAGAATAAAAACACTAACATCATACCTGGTAAGTTACGAACAAGCGGATGACATCTTAATCGGTAAGTCTTGTAACCAAGTTTTGGGAAAACAGGGCACTCACACGAGCACTGAATAAAAAAGATTTTTATATTTTTCTCGGCACGAGGCCGTGTCCGCGCAACTATCGGGATAAAACCCCTTTTCTCAAACAGTTTCTTCATTCCACACGCCCCGTTTCCCCAAAAAACGCTCTGGTTCAGGCGATTTTTCCGTAGAATTCCGACGTGTCCTCTCATTCTAACAACATCAAGATATGATTCTATCATCATTAGTAGTTAGATTAGGAACTTGCATGTAGTTAAAACATAAAAAATTTGGGGAAATCTAGGGTTTTTGAACTTCACCCGAATCGAACCTCAAATTTTTGCATAAATCTGTTAGCATTAGTTTAGATTAGTATTATAGGAAGTAAATCCACTTGTATTGTTCATAGATTTGCCCGATTTCTCACAAAAACCTCTAACCCTTGTTATTGAACCGAAAAAGATAAAATCGAAGGGGTAAACGATTTGTTTTGGGAAAAACGGCACTTGGGGTTTCATTTTCGGGGAAAACCGCACCTACTTGACCAAAAATTTTCAAGTTTTCGGGACCGGGTCGAAAAATGGAATTTTTGTGTAACAGACGCCTGGACACGGGGTCGTGCTCGCTGAGCACGGGGCTGCGTCCAGCTCACTGTTTTCAGTTTTCTCCGAAAATTTCACTGTTTCATGCTAACTTTTGGTTTATTCTTTCGGATGTCGAAGAAATTCACAAGGTTCAATGCAAATGAGCTCGACGCTAGAGCAAGATACGATGTACTACGAACCAGACCGGAGGAATACCCAAGACAAGTGTGCACAGATCTTTTGGGATTAGTGAACCAATGGGACCGCTTCAACAACCTAGTCACCGGACCGCTGAGAGTCGCCCTTACTACTCGCCTTTGCTCGGTCCTCGAATATACTTTGGAATTCTATAGCACATTTGTGTTCAATTCAAGGTGCGAGCTATTTGATAGTAATGGGGTAGAATTCCGATGTGGGGGAACCAAGTACTCAATTTCGATGGCATAGTTGTATGAGGAGGAAGATGCGGGTAACGAAGAAAACACTGGAAGGTTACGTGAACTTGCTGAAGACGAACGCCAAGCTGCATGGGCACAAATAGGAGATGGGCACTACAACCCAAGCAGCACTAAGAGTACTAGGTTGAGGGACCCTCTTTACCGTTACATTCATCGGGTCCTCACCTACTCTCTTAGTCAAAGGCATGATAGCAGTGGCGTTGTCGGGCAAAGAGATCTGACAGTTCTTCATTGCATTCATAGCCGCAGACACCACGATGTTCCCTACCTCCTGCTCCGAAACATGCATTGGAACCGGCTTGCTACTCCACCAACCCCTATCTTCTACGGGTGGTGGATATACCGTCTCTTCAAGCGCTTCGTGAACATTCCTCGGTCTTTCGAAAGGAGTCCATGGTCGGGAAGAGTGGACATACACATTTGCCGCTCCATGAACTTGATCTATGAAGCCGAAGATGGGTCGGTTAGCTTCCAAAGGGTCCAAGGGCATGCTTGGAACCCACAAGAAGCACTTGTCCTTCACGCTCCGCAGTTCCAACCACCTCCTCATTTCCAACACCAGCCCCATGGTGATCCGGGGCAATCCTCCTCACAGGGAGGCGGTTTTCCTAACTTCCAAAGTTTACATGATTTGTTGCAGGAAAACCTCATGTGCACCAGGAACACCTATAACTTGGCCAGCAACATGTACAACCGGGTCAGAGAAATTGAGGGAAACATCTCCGATATTCAAGATGATATCAGGAACATCTGGGAGTACATGGCGGGGCACGGAGGAGGAGGTGATGATGAGGTGGAAGCAGCTGGTTGGTGATCCCACAGGTTAACCCTCTTTTCTATCGAACAATTTCCGACCTGCGTGCCGAAGTGTTGAACAATTTATTTTCCCTTTAACTCTTTTTATATTCTGCATTTGTTTTTTTTAACTTTGTGATGTGGATGTTGAACTTGGAAATTTAGGATGTTTGCTATGGTTTGGTGTCGTGTTTATTGATAAAACAGGTACATACGAGGCTTAGAGTACTAAACATTAGTGCTACTAAAGCCGGGACAGGAAAACCGAAGCCAGAAACCTGTTTTTCACCTTTGCAGATTTTCTACACGGGGTCGTGTCCGGCCGACACGCCCCCGTGCCCACTTCCCCAGACCTGCTGTTTGTTTAATTCTGCAGATTTTTGCCAGACACGGGGTCGTGTTCATCCAACACGCCCCCGTGTCCACCTTCTGTAAGTTTTCGTTACTGGCACTCTGAACACAGGGTCGTGTTCATCCGACACGGGGTCGTGTCCAGACGCCCAGTAACATGAAATTTTGCTTTTTCACACCTTTTTACACATTCAATCAACATAAAAACTTATTTTTGTGACACATTGAGGACAATGTGTAATTTAAGTGTGGGGGGATGCTAAAACCTTGAATCTTGCAAGTCCTAATTAACAAGCCTTACACAAAACTCTATTGGAACCGCTAATCACCCCAAATTTTTTACAAAAATTTTCATTTTTTTTACTTGTCTAAGTTTAAGTTGGGAAATTCAAGTTCTAAAAAGGTTATATTTTTACAAATTTACAACCGATCGCATCGTGATAAAAAGAACCAACATAAAAAAAATTATGAAACGGCATGACAAGCTTAGTTAAAATTTGATTATATATACTTGATCACATAAAAACCCATTCCTACAAAAGTGAGTTTTGAGCCTTTGTTGAACATACAAATACATATCTTTAAACTAAATGCTCATTTTTCGTTTCTTGTGTGAATAACCGCTTGGTTCTTACGACTCTAGAACTTGCCACGACGATACATTCCCAGTCCTTACCAACTTAAACCCAAGTAAGTAAATGATGGAGGCATTAGGACTAACCCTTTTTATTTCTACACCATTATTTTTCTTTTTCTTTTACCACCTACCCAAAATCCCCCTAGTTAACCCCTTTGAGCCTAAACCTTTTCATTTCTTAACCCAAAACAAAAAAAACCCTTTTTACCCACCTAAACCCTTTTTTCATTTTAAACCCTTTATTTTAGTAACAAAGCTCGGTTTTTCTTATGACTTGGTTATTAAAATATATATATATATATATATATATATATATATATATATATATATATATATATATATATATATATATATATATAGGGGAAGGTTCATTTGAAAAGAAATTTAATGTGAGAAGAAAAAGAAGAAAAGGCATATTAGTAAAATGCTATTTAATTTATAACTCATATCATTAATTTTTCTCTCTTTAATTAATTAGTCAATTAATTAGTAATTATCCTACATATAATCTACAAAACCTACACATATCAAAATTTTCCTACATATACCCTACACATTATAGAATTTTATCCTACATAGTCGAAATTTATCCTACACACCTCGAAATATATCCTACATAACTCGTGATTTATCCTACACAACTAGTAATTTATTCTACAACTTAAATTAATTTGTTTTTTTTAATTTGAAAAAAGTATATATTTTGAAAAGGAGTTACAAATTTAATTTAGCTAGTTATTAAAGGGGAAGAATACATATTAATGATTTATGTAAGTTTACCAATATAACCTTATATTAAAATTAAATACAAATATTAAATGATGTAAAATGAAGCATTCTTATTGGTTGAAACTTCTTCTTTTTTCTTCTTACAAAAAAATTCTTCTCATTTGAACCCTCCACTATATATATATATATGTGGATGAAGCCAAAGAAATAAACAAACAAGTTTATCGAAAACAACTTTGTTTGAAAGAAATGCTTCATCAAAATAAAAAGTTTTGAAAAATAACGAGTCTTATGAAAACCGACGCTTTTTACGCTTTTCGCCCTTTTTACTAACCACTAACCCAACCACCCACCTTTAGCCCAAGCCTAACCCTTCACCCCAAAAGTCCTCTTGATATTTGCAAAGGTGTATAGTTAAAAAGGATGAGGATTGATTGCTTGGGAAGCTTATGGTAGGAGTAAGTTCCATGCTGCTCTCCAGTGATTCACTAAAATACATCTTCGGCCGAGTGTTGAGTGATCCCCCGTGAGGTATGTGAACTTGTATATAATTGAAATTTTAAAAAAGGCATGTTATTGTAACACCCCAAAAACCCGAATTATTAAATTGCTAGTATGTTACCATGATCGATAGAATGAAATATAATAACTACGTTATTAAACCTAGTTAAATAACTAGGTAAAACAAGTAGTGAAGTAATTTGAGTGACAAATGTGATCAAGTAACAAACTTTAAGGGCCAAGATTGTCAAAAAGGAGAACTTGAGTTATTAAAACAAAAAAACTCCACACACACTAGGTGTGTGTGCGTATGAACGATCAGGAGAAAGGGAGAAAAGGGGTGCAAGCCCTAATTCATGAAAAATCTTCAAATTGAAGGGGAAATTAAGCTCAAGTTCGATGCATGAACTCGTTTTCTTGATGATCTAACCCTAGCAAACATGTGGTAAGTTGCAATTTATGATTTGATGATCTTGCTATGAAGTGGGTTATGATCAATCCGTGAAATTATGTGAAATTAAGCATAAGAATATGTTAGGATCACTATATGGAACACGAATTATATGAGTTTTAGATGTCATTTGATGATTTAGAATGAAACCCATGTGTAGGAGTACAAGAATGATTATGATGAACATGCAATTATTGATGTTATGATTATGTTGTTGCACAAGATGTTATGTGGTAAGTTATGATAGTAAACATAATGTAATTTTGATGACAATGTGACCTTGTTCAAATAAAATGGTTCATGAGATGAATTTTGGGAGAAACATGCTTAAACTACTTGTACTATGAGCTTAGAAAATGTTATGCACACCAAGTGTATGATGAAATGCCTAAGTGAAGTTAGAAGATAAAATGTGTGTGCAAGAACTTGGTAAATGGGTAAAAATGTGTTAATGGTAAAAGTTGTCGATAAAGATGCGTGATGGAAGTGTGATTAATTAAACCCATATGAGTAACCTTGTTGAAATAGTGTTTTAGTGGAATTTTGCATTAGTAGTTTGTAACATATGATTTGAGGGTGTGATACACACAAAATGGATTGTTTGCTTTGTCTTAATGATGACTTATGATGGTGGATGTGAGGTATATGCAAATCCTAGAAAAAGGAGTAAAATTTGGAATGATGATTGTTATTGGTAATTAAGACATATAGGTGCTAGTATGAACGGAATGGAATGTGCACGTGTATATAATCGGATGATCTTGTAGGTTTACATGTCGTACAATATGAGTGTGGAATGTAAATGCTGTTTATATTATGGTCTACCATATTAAAACGGAGTCATGTTCTTGATTTGAATGTAATTAGGATAGTTGACTTTTGGAAGTCAACTATGTATAAATGCCGTAAATGAGCTTTAGGACACAATTGAATAAGTGTATGTATGCTAATAATGATATGAATATGATGACATGTACGGATAGGAGGTATGTCATCATGGATACAAGCATGGAAGGACAACGGGTCAAGGTAAACACGGAAGCTAAGCATGGACTCGGACGCACAAGGTAAGTGATTCCGTAATCACTTCTTAGTTGTTTATGTAATGTTATATGCAAATTAATTACATATGATAATTGAGGTCAAATAGGAATGAATTGTATGATGTCAATGAAGTATTAAACGGATCTTAGTTTTGATCCGAGCAAGGTTTGTGTGATTAAGAATTGTAGCTATGTAGTAGGATTGGTTACTTATGTAAGGAATTCCTTTGGTATTAAGGATAGAGCAAAGTTGACTAAAATGCCCTTGATAGGTATTTCG